>NC_060164.1:4057379-4083545 GCF_021292245.1 Micropterus dolomieu | reverse complement strand
TGTGTGTGTGTGTGTGTGTGTGTGTGTGTGTGTGTGAGAGAGAGAGAGAGAGAGAGAGAGAGAGAGAGAGAGAGAGAGAGAGAGAGAGAAGGGGGGAGTTAGTGATACAAGGAAGTCAGACATAAAGTTGTAGAATACAGCTCATTGCTGGTTAAGCACAACACTGTTAGCGTTTGGACTGTTATCTGCGGTGTATCTGCTGGTTATTCATGAAGAGGAAGAAACAGAAACTATTGGTATCTGTCCTTCCAGGCGTGTTCAACCTGTATGACCATATGAGGAACACGGAAGCCGCGCACCTGTGAGCTGACGTCACACGCTGAGCGTACCTGCAGCGACGCGTCCAGCTGAACTCAGTTAGAGAAACTACCTCCAGGAGACAAGACGACAGGCCGTGAAGGAATATAATCATAATTAGTTTCACCGTTTCATTGCGAAGAATACTTGAAGAGGATTTGCAGACAAATGGGGACCGCTCGGTTCGCGGTTTTGTTCATTCTGATTGTGGTCCTTCAGGTGAGATTTCCTGCTGTCTCTGGAACTTAACTCTTAACTTTCGAACGGCTCCGGCCATTTCTGTTCTTCACTTAAAATAACTGGTGTTTAACTTACTTAACTTACCCATTACATATGTTAACTTAGAACACTATGTTTGTTAGAAAGCTTCGTTACTTCTGACAATTTCTGAGGATAGTTTCAACCAGCTTTCTTTCTTTCAGTAAAGTCTGATTTCTATTAGTCGAGGCACTTGCCGCGGCTCCGCGCTGCATTTAACTGAACTGAAGTGGCGAAATTGGATTTAAATAAGTGCTGCTTCGTCCATGTTATAAAACTGAACTGAAGAGAAGGTGTAATGTTTTAAAGCCCTAACACACAAGGCAGCTTAAAGTGGCCGTGTGTTAGTTTGCTGCTTCTTCCCTTCGTCGACGGCTCCGGGGCTCTTCCCGGGCCTCGCCCTTGTTCCGCTGATGACGTTGTGTGCAGGTTGAATTTCAACCCAACAGGTTTCTGTTGAAACTACAGACAGCGAGAAACGGGTTATGGTTGAAACTCACTACATTACACTTTGTTCGCACCAAATGGATTTTACCTTTTCTTGTAAGCATGTCAAATAATTTCTTCAACATTTAAGAACCAAAGCTTTAACAGAATCTTTATTTAAAAATGATTTTGTCTGAACCTGTCAGCGGTCATCTAGAGGTTTTTCTTAGACATCGTTTTCAGAATGACAATGATTAATGTATTAATAGACCCAGAGTGGAGTAATTGACATCAATTTTGATAATAGGTTTACTTGTTACTTTAGAGTTGGGTGTTGCGAATTAGCAACTGCTAAAACAATATAATAAACTTACAGACATGATTATTTTCAATTTATCTAAGCAAGTTGTCTCAGTCCCTACTAAAATAAACTATTAATAATAAAAATAAACAAAGTTTGTAGCTTTTTGTTGTCGTCATTTTAAATGGAATGTCTTTTGGACATTTGTAGACCTCACCTTGTTATCTTAATACTTGTGATGGACATGTGTTTTGACATGTTATAGACCAAACTTAGAGATGAATCAAAATATTGGCAGATATATCAATAATGAACATTTTAGTTGCAGTCCTAGAAGGACACAATGACTCATTTACCTTGGTGAGGGATTACAATAGTTTCAAATACTGTGCTTTAATGAACACACAGAATTGAGTTTCTTCACTACACCAGACTGAAAGTTTACTTTAGCCTGCAGTTTTCGCATGTCCCAAACATCTGGATTGTGATTAGTTTTAAAGGCTGTTTTTCCTCTCTTAGGCCTCAGATTTAGTGCCTGCCGAGGAGCCAACATGTGTACCTGGATTCAAGTCAGATATGGTGACTTTCAATGTTAACCGAAAGCACCTGAATCGGGACATGAGACTGGGCAAAGGTAAGAACAATGCAGGAAGCTGGTCTCTCATTGCCTAATACACACACACTGTTCATCTCCAACAGTCATTATCTTTATATAAGGATATTTAGATTGCACAACCTAGAAAGAACTATTTTGTTATGGGAGCAGCTAGTCAAACATGAAATTTGATAGCTTTTGTGAAGTGCTCCTCAGATGGCCTTCTACAGATTAGCTGTTCACATTGTTCTTGCAAACAACTTCAGGTCTCAACGTGCACTGACTCTGCACATCCTGTGATGCTGCGGGGCAAAACAATGTCCCTGAGCCTGTTTTGCAGGCCTTGCTTTTCAAATGATGTCAAACACACACAGAAAATGAGCAGTTGTTTTTGTTTCAGTTTAAACTAGACTAGAACTTTAAGAAATAGATTAGGATGAGAAAATACTGAGTTTTGCATTTTTATCAGGTCTGGAGCGGTGTTTGGGTTTTTTTCCTTTTCTTTCAACCGTCTCAGCAGAATATGTAACTGCTTCTGTGGTGTGGTCTATGTGTTTGTCACATCTTTGCTTGTTGTCTAACACAGGGTTAAACTGTCATGAGACTTCTGGCTTGTTCTGAGTAGCTTAAACACTTGCTTAACAACAGTTAATATTTGAAATTAAAGCTATGTAGCTAGGTATGGCGAAAGAATTTTGAAAAAACCTGATAACATGCAAAACAGTCCGTTTATTTTTTTTTCCCCCTCAAAGTTTTACCCTGTAGCCCTCTGAAAAATCTGAATGTCAGAGAGGTATCTGTTGTGACCAAGAGACAGACTGAAAAAAACAAATACAGCTAAAATGACATCACTACATACCTGATTGCAGCTTGCTTCTTATCTTAGAGTAAGAGCAAACACAGGCGCTCAGACTCCATAGAAAAGCTCCTCCACATACCAGTTATCCTGTGCAGGGTCACCAGGCACTGGAGCCTATCCAGCATGCATTGGGTTACAGACAGGGGTGAACTTCATCTTCATGCTTTGACAGTCACTTGGTGTACAAGTAAAGAGATGCATTGCAGGGGTTAACGGAATACAGAGACATCAGTGTTCTATATTGTTGTTGAAACGAGACACTGCTGGTGAATAGGGTAAATAGTTGAACTAATAGATATTTCCATGAAACTTTCCTAGTTGATTACTTTAAGACTATTGTTTTGCATTACAGGTTTTCTGGATTTTAATGTCTAAATATGCAAATGAGGCAGTATCTAATGAAATATGCACTAATTTATCTATTTCAAGAACTGAAATCTGAATACTGGATTAAGTCAGGTTCAAAATTACTGTATTGTTCACATATTAGACTCAAATATTTCTACCGATGGTATTCTGTATATCTTGTTGTATTACTCCATACTAAAGTGGAGATTTCCATCTCAGAGTGAGGAAAAACTAATTTTGAGGTAACTGCCTTTGATTACTTCCTTCAGGACAATTAATTTTTGTTTTACAAGTTTTCTGAAATGTTATGTTTAAACATGCAAATGAGGCAGTATACTATGCGAAATTTTGGTGAAGTTAGGAGAAATCTTCACACCCAAATAGACAAACTGTGGAAAAATAAACACCTTAATGTGTATTTTAGGCAACTTCTTTCCACTACATTTACTCATTTGGCAGACACTTTTATCCAAAGCGACTTACATTTGAGGAACAACATAAACATCAACAAAGCAGAACTCATAGCACGTATGGCATCAATGGTTTAAATACCTAGGGAAAGAAGGAAGAGTTAACAAAAAAGGGCAGTCAATACAAGATAATTGTAAGGAGATAGAAGAAGCAGAGCACAGGAAGTGCATGTTAGAAGTGTTATAAGAAGTGTTCTCAGAAGAGATGAGTTTTCAAGCGCTTCTTGAAGTTGCTCTGATGACATGTGGTTCCACCATCGTGGTGTCACAGATGAGAATAGCCGGGACTGGGATTGCTTTGTGTGAAGGGATGGCAGAGCCAGGCGGCGTTTGTTGGAGGAGCGTAGCGGCCGAGAAGGAACTAAGTTTGTATTATAGAGTTTAGGTAGATGGTGCAGACCCAGTAGTTACTCTGTATGCAGCATTAGTGAATTGAATCTAATCTAGTCTCACTAGTCTAACATAACATGGTATGAATGCAAATTGTCCCAAAATCTTAAAGTGGAGGAGAAAATGACGATTTTGCCTTTAGTATCTCACCTTAAATGTAATCTGCATAAGTGTCGTCCTCTCTTTGGCCCACATATCGGGCTCTTTAGTAAAGTGAAGGGATTGGTGAGTCATGTGATTGTCACAGTCTGAATGGTCTGGTCTTTCGTTGCTTGTTTACTAGAAAATGTAGCCCATCAGTCCTGTCCTGGCAGATATTTCTTGATGCGCTATATCAGTGTGAGTTCATCAACAGCGCTGGGTCAGTCATCAGTCATCATTTCCTGGGTGTGTTGGTAGGTGAAGGGTCTGTGCTTCACCTGGAGAAATAAAACCAGTTATTATGCTTTTGAAATCACAACCTGAACACAGCATTATTTTATTTGTTTTATAAGATATGAAAAACAAACATCCCACCAGAAATAGTAATTAAAACAAATCAAAATGGGTAAATAACAAAATAATACATAAAGTAGTAATAATTATATACAAGGCATTTTTAAAACTCTTGTCAATTTCTTTGCATATCTGGAAAAACTTATTTAATCCCACATTAAATAAGTTTTTCCAAATATGCAAAGAAATTGACGTAACGAAATTGACTCGTGTCCACAAATCAAATGCTTATAAATATTCAACCCACTTTCCAAATATTTACACATTGACTTTGTCATGCACAGAAGCAATGTGTATGCCAACCTGCGTTTTAAATGGTGCTGCTGACATGAAAAGTAGGGCTGGGAGAGTGTGATGTCATGTGGGTCTGAAATACAGGTCGTTTCATTTTCTCAGCATGGATGTTCAACAAGGTCTTTGAACAGCGTCCTCCTTTTGAAGCGAGTAATTGTACGCTAATGTGTAAAGTCATTTTGTTTAAACTAGATTGGATTCAAATTTGTATAGAAAAACAGAGTTCAGGAACTGGTTTTAAAGTTTCTGTACCGACAATGAAACTTTTTGAACGATACCCAGCCCTTGTCACTTCTATATTTTCACAACATTTGGATAAATATTTGTATCACATCTGACCAAAACTCATGCTTGCAAAGCAGTGGCTTGTGATTGTAGTTTCAATTTGGAGAAATTAAATCGTCTGCTTTCTAAATGATAAGAATAAGATAACTTTAGTTTTCCGGTCATTAAATTCAGTACAGAGCCTGGTCGAAGACTTTTTTGGTCCAGGTTAGCGCAAGAGGTTTTTGAGAATAACCTAGGTTTAATACAGCAGCTAAAGTGCCCCTATTTTATTAAATATTTTTTTTGGAAGGAAAAAACAAACAACTGGTGTAGGTGAACTTTTGCATTGAACAATCAAATATAGTATTGCTGCGCTACAATGTGTTTCACGGCATGCGTACAGCTGCACAGAAAGTAACTGGCTATTCTCACAATCACACGCTGAAATATGTTGTAGTTCTTCACTGAGTGAAGACACATCGTCTCAATATCCACATGCAGAGAAACACACAGAAAGAGATGCTCATCTTGTAATACCTTTTTAACATACACAGATATTTTAAAGCACGGATCAGGTAACGCAGCAGTGAACACAGCATTGCCGATGTCATTCAATACCACGGTGGTCTCGCTCAGTGAAGGCAGAGCAGACGGATACAGAGAGAGAGAGAGACAGGTGTGTGTTTGAAGGGTGAATGCAAGGTGAGCAGATAACTGTCATTTGTTAGTAAAGCTAAAATAAGGTGGACAATTCAGTAGAATTATAATGGTGAGATTAGAAATAACAGGCTACTAGAAATAGGGTAATATATTCTTTCAAAAATATTTTAAAATAGAAAAAACCCTTACCAATTCAATGGATCCCAGTCAGAAAAGCCAATGCTAAGTTAAAAGTTAAAAATGTTTGTACATTCTGTCAATAATAGTTCTTAAAAAGAAAATCTGAATCTGCCAAAACCAGAATTGGCAGGTCAGACCTTTTTTAAAAAAAAAAAAAAAAAAAAAAAAAAAAATCGGTAATTGGCCAGGAAAAATGTAATCGTTCATCTCTACTACTTTGTGTAAACTGGTCACAAAAGATTGTAGCTCTTTACAATAACAGAAATGCATGAGGAGCTAGATTAATGCGTAGTTTAACAAAGCTTCTTTCTATGTATAAATTAGCCCTACACTTTAACAGAATCAGAAGGTGGTAGTGTAAAATTCCTACATTTTAACTCTTCACTTTGCACCAGTTTCACTGCAAATCAAGCACACTTGTGTTGTGTGTCATAGGCACAATTAACTCATTTTATCTGTCCACTCATCCTTAAACTCAGTGACTAGTTTTGAACATGCCATTCTGCTTTTTCAACTGGAGCTCCTACGTCTGATCAGACAGCAACCTGTCGTACTCATGCAGCCACTAGCGGGCGGCTTCATAATGACAGGTGAGGTGATTAAAAACGGTCCAGGTTCGGTGGAATTTTGTCACTCGTGTCTCTCCTTCTGTTGTGTTCTGATCTGGACCGCAGCCTGTTGAATATGTATAGTGTAACAGTTTAATCAGCATCACTGTTGCCTGGAGACCGTAATGACATTTGAGGATATTGGTGGAGTTCTGTCTTACTTTGTAAAAGGATGTACGTTACTTTGTTACTGAATACGTGGGGGGGGGCAGGGGTTCCTTTTTTTTTTTTTTTTTTTTTTTTTTTTTTTTTTTTTTTTTTTTTTTTTTTTTTTTTTTTTTTTTTTTTTTTGCAGGTTCCACATTTGTAACAGATACCATTTTCTTCTGTCCAATTTCAGTGGACTTCACTGACTGCACAGACCGCACAAGATTTACTTTCACCAGTGATGACAGTCGTTTCAAAGTCCAGACGGATGGCACACTGACGGTCAGTTTAACACACTTGATTGCAAAATTCCAGTTTCTAATGCTCATCTCTCCAATATCCTTCGACCCATATAGGAGTTTCAATGATTAGGGGTTTGGGTAACTATGGTTGGATAATACAAAGTTATAGGTTAGGTTTTTTTTTTCTCTGATTAAGATGTAACACTTACATGTTATAGTCCTGTGGTTTGCTAACTGGGAAACCAACCGGATTAAAATATAAATTCTCAGCAGAGGTGGTACTAAAATATCGTACTTAAGTGCTGTTACATTGATGATTTTTTACTTAAGTACAAATAAATTTACTGGTTTAAAAAAAATCTAAGTAAAAAGTAGCTCATTTAAAATTTACTCAGAGTAAATGTAGCTTGGTTACATTTTTAACCTGCTACAATAACTTATTATACTTATTTAATTATATCGCGGCCTTTTGTGATTTGATAAGGGCACAAAGCCAGATTTTAGTTAGTTTGCCAGATACAAAGCAATGGCGCAAAACAACATTAGACACCTTTCATGTTATGAGAAGTTTTGTGAATGTTTTTGCTTCATTATGAAACTGTGGCAGAACAGATTAGACTCTGGTGGGCTGGACTGGGAAAATATGAAAAAACGGACTGTAAATGAAGTCCTATCCCTATTTAGGCAACATTCAAATAGGTGGCAATTTTAATGGGACAAGGATTCTGGACAAGGTTAATATTGTCAGTTTAACAGTCATGCAAAGAGTCTGTTATCTCAACTTTACCGGAGGTGGTAGGTTTTATGGCTGAAACTGCCCAAGCAGCACTTGGGAGTGGAGCATGCCTTTCACCCCCTCCTTTGGGGTACTTCGGCTGTCTGTTGAGGGCTGATATCTCAACCCCCCCCCCCCCCCCCCCCCCCTCCTGGGTTATTCCTTTTCCATATAAAATAATTAAATCCACACTGGCTGGTCCACTACAGTACCCATGCACAATCCCCAGGTTGGAAAAAATCTTACACTTGGCCCTGCATTTCCAGGTAGATTTTGTAAATCCCCTCTTGTGAATGTTTTTGCTTCATTATGAAACTGTGGCAGAACAGATTAGACTCTGGTGGGCTGGACTGGGAAAATATGAAAAAACGGACTGTAAATGAAGTCCTATCCCTATTTAGGCAACATTCAAATAGGTGGCAATTTTAATGGGACTTTATAGGCGTTAGCATAACTCTTATTAACGTAGGCCTAAGTATAATTAACTACCAGCAGGTTGCTGGTGCCAACCAACATTAGCAATGTCATGCACCAATGTTTTTATGGTTAATTTGAGCAAAGCCTCTTACCAACTACCTGTGGTACAAGTAGGGTGTGAACTACAGGGGAGGGTGGCTCCTCTTAATAAGACATGTCATGGTGTGTGTTTTTCCATTTGCTTCTAAATCTTCCGTATCGTCATGGATCATGCATAAAACAGGAGCGCCCGACTTTATCCAGCCAGAGGGCGTTCACAGCACGATGGGGCCGCTCCGTGACTTCCGCTCCCTCTCAGACGGTCAGTGATCGTTCCCTCTGGCTGGATGAAGTCCGACGCTGTTTTACGCATGATCCATGTGCTACTGCAGCTGGGGACTCTCCGCAGCAAGAGTCAGTCCTGTCTGTGAGGCACGAGCAAATGTGAATTTTTTTTTTTTACTCAGTAATGGCTGTGATTTGTAGTACAATACTTTCAACAAAACATACTTAAAGTTGTTTTTATAATCTGTAATTTTACTCTTAAGTACAAGTACATAAAACTACTTAATTACAGTAACACAAGTAATAGTAATTCGTTACTTTCCACCTCTGATTCTCAGCAATAATTTAAGTGGTTTCAGCCAGATGTGCAATTATAAAACACAACTTGTACTTGTAAGACTCTACTTGTAAAGTGTGGGTGATATCCATACTGAATTCCATTCAAGATGTGGCAGCTAGGGCTGGGCAATAAAACAAAACAATGATAATTATCACAATATAATTTCCATCAATGACGATATAATGTTCAATATATTTTTGATTAAATTAATTTGAATCACAAACAAATTAGCGCATTATTAATATTTTAATAGAAATATTTTGAGGAAAGGACTGAAAGATTTACTAATCATATTTGTTGAAAAAGATTTTATCATAATAGTTTTGAATGTTGTACCGCAGATTTGTTTAGTGATCCACTGTTTGGCAACAAGTGTTGGTCACATTCTGACCATAAAGATAAATTTAACCACCTGGTTTCTTCAATTTTCACTCGGGAGCAAAATTCAGCCAGACTTGTAAGAAATAATGATTTAAAATTTTTCATGATAATTATCTATCAAATGATGTGAAATGTTTTTATCGTGATAACATTTTTGGCCCAGTGGCAGCTGTAGCTCTGTGGAGAGTGCATGTGTACTTGTTGTTTTTTTTTTTTTTCTTTACATGCACCACATATTGACCTGAGACCATCTGAAATGTTGTATGCTTTTGTCAAGTGACTTTACCCATCCAACTCCAAGTCTTTATTTTGTCATGTAGAAAGCTTCTTAAATCAAACAGTTGCTGCTATGTTGGCCTTCGCTGATGAGTATTTTCACTCTCCAGGTAAAGAGAGAGGTTGTTCTTCATGAAGGACACCAGGACTTCTTCATCCACTCCTGGGACTCACAAGGTCGCAAAATAACTCTTCCTGTCAGAGTATTGCGCCATGGGCACCGCCATGGGCACCGCCACGGGCACCACCACGGGCACCATGACAATGTTCACCATGGAGACCACAACCATCAGGACCACCTTACTGAAGTGGACTCAAAGGTAGGATTAGAGACTATATTGAAGGGGCCTGAAGGGAGATCCCATCCCATTACAAAAACAATCATTTTGTAGAAAATATGCTTTGTAGGTTCGACGTTCATCAATTAATTGTTTATCAAGCGCCTGGAACAATAAAGTATAGTTCACTTATATAGCACATTTAAAAACAACCCCAGTTGACCAAAGTGCTCTGCATGTTCGGAATACACAACAAATACACACAACAAACCGTAGAAAAGGTCAAAAATGTCTATACCCCACTCTGTCTGAAGGCCAATGAATAGAGGTGGGTCTTGAACACGTACTTGAAAATGTTAGCAGTCGGAGCAATTCTTATTTCAACAGGTAAAATATTCCAAAGATTAGCAGCAGCCACTTAAATGGCTCAGTCACCTTTAGTTTTTAACCTGGATCTGGGGACATCGAGGAGCTTCTGATTGGATGATCTCAGTGCTTTATAAGGGATGTGAACATGTAATAGTTCTGATAAATAAGAAGGTGCTAACCCATTTAGTCTTAAAAACAAGCAATTAAAAAAAATTAAAATCAATCCTAAAGCAGACAGGACCCTATGTAGTTATACAAAGGCTCTGCACACAGACCTGTTTTTCTTAAACAAACACTGCCCCTCTGTGGCTGTCTGTAAAGGGGCAAGCTTGCACCTATATGACACATTTTAGCACCTGTTATGTTGAAGCAAGAGTAGATGATTTGAAGTATCTTCGTAATCTGTGTAGAGTTCTCTGTGGAATAACATAATGTTCAAGAAAATAGTAAGCTAATGATTAGAATAAATGGTAAAAAGACAAAACAGCTTTTTCTTAAAATCAGCTTGTATGTGTTTGTTTAGATTTGGACTAACTACAAATGTGCACATTCTTCCAGAGTGCGACTGATCCAGAGGTTCCTGTTCTGTATTTCCACAAATCTGGTGAAGGCCTGAGGAGGAAGAAGAGAGAATGGGTTATTCCTGATATCAGTGTTTCTGAGAATCACAAAGGACCCTACCCCTTGAAAATATCTCAAGTAAGAGGAACTAAACATGTAGAACATTGTAACCAGGCCACACTCGAAATTGAAATGCAACTGTATCCTAAGACCTCTGCACTATTTCCACTGCTGTCATTAAAATTGCTACATCTTTGATATATTGTGTGTGTATTTGATATGTTGTCTGTGACAGGGGGTAACTCAGGCCTGGTGTGTTTTTTGTCATTTGTTTTTTTCAGATCCGTTCTAGTGCAGATAAAGTAAAGAAGATCTATTACAGCATCTCTGGTCCGGGAGCTGATCTGCCTCCTGTTAAACTTTTCACCATGGACAGAGACAATGGCAATCTGTATATCACAGAACAACTGGACAGAGAGAAACAAGACAAGTACTTGGTAAGCATCTTCGCTGATGTTAAAACATCTGAACACACTTTGTACTCGGTAACTCACCATTTTATGCTGACATAAATGGAAAAGTACCGAGTGATCAGTCTGTTTCTTGCACCGGTACAATCTATGCAATCTAATAAAACCGCTGTGCAGTAAATTTTGCCTTGACCTAGCTTATAGTGTTCAGTTTTTGACACCATCAGGTATTGATTTGACTCTATTGGTAGAGATGTCCTAAGCTGATCCTAAGGATTGGTATTGGAACCAATCTGAGAATTGTTAAAAAAAAAAAAAAAAAGAAATCAGTATTGTACGTGGAGTCCACTTCCAATGAACAAATGTGTACTAATCAGCACACTCAGATGTTTGTTCAGAACATGTGGTCAGCTGTTCAGCTAGTTTTTAAAATCCAGCATATGCATCCTCGTAGTTCCAAACATTCACACTGTTGGTACTTTGCTTATTCAGAAAACAGTTGCTGTGCACAGACACTAAATGTCAGATTTAGTGGCGGGAATGTGTGATGTCACCCTTGTGCATGCTCTAGTGATGTATGAAAGCATCTCATGCGTTATTTATGCATTTGCAGTTTTATAATATAAATGTGTTTGTCTGTGTGCAGTTTCAAGCGCATGCTGTGGCAGATGGTGCAGGACAGGCTGAGGCTCCAATGGAAATTGTAGTGATTGTAATTGACCAGAATGACAACACACCTTTTTTCACTGAAGCCACTTACCTGGGAGAAGTTGCTGAGTCCTCACCAAAAGGTACCGTATTTCAGCGGATCTCATTGAAGACTGAAAAAGATGTTTGTTAGTGTTCAACTGTATTTTTCACTTTTACAAGATTCAAAAGTGGGGCACAGCTGTAAATAACTTATTTTTCTAAACTTTGATTGTCAAATCCAGGACCCGTTCAAATACATTGTGGCCAATTTTTATAATTTTTAAGTCAAGACAAACGCATACAAACCATATACACGAGCGCCTTTTTTTCGGAACACAGGATGGCACAGACATCAAGACTGCACGTTTCTGTCTTATTACAGTTAATGCTAATAAACAAAGTTCTGTTGAAACGAGAAAGACCAACGTGGTACTAGGGCTGGGCGATATGGCCAAAAATGTTATCATGATAAAAACATTTCATATCATTCGATATCGATAATTATCACGATATGTCAAATCATTATTTCTTTCCCATTTTAAAGGCTGATTTTTGCTCCGGAGTAATGAAATTGAAGAAACCAGATGGTTAATTATGAGGTTAAACTTCTTCTTTTTCTACTTCTTTTTATTTATTAAACACTTGGCAAACAGTGGATTACTTCAAATCTGAGGTAGAACATTTAAAACTATTTTCTTTTTCAACAAATATTAATTAATCTTTCAGGCTTTTCCTCAACAAAATAAATATATTAATAGAAAAATTAAGTGCTAATTTGTTGGTGATTCAAATTAATTAAAGAAAATATTTGACGTGTTTAGAGGTTGTTTAGTTTATGGCTGCTGAGGTCCTCACAGCCTGGTTGACGTTAGATTCTGGACAAGGTTAATATTGTCAGTTTAACAGTCATGCAAAGAGTCTGTTATCTCAACTTTACCGGAGGTGGTAGGTTTTATGGCTGAAACTGCCCAAGCAGCACTTGGGAGTGGAGCATGCCTTTCACCCCCTCCTTTGGGGTACTTCGGCTGTCTGTTGAGGGCTGATATCTCAACCCCCCCCCCCCCCCCCCCCCCCTCCTGGGTTATTCCTTTTCCATATAAAATGATTAAATCCACACTGGCTGGTCCACTACAGTACCCATGCACAATCCCCAGGTTGGAAAAAATCTTACACTTGGCCCTGCATTTCCAGGTAGATTTTGTAAATCCCCTCTTTACCGCTAAAGCTCAGGACTTGTACATAAAAGTATCTGCACATAACAGCACTGCTAGGCTCTAGTTGAGGGTGCGCAAACACAACCACATCACCCCCATCCTCAAATCACTCCACTGCCTTCCTGTTTTACTCAGGATTGAGTACAAGGTCTCCCTCCTTACCCACCAGTGCATCCATGGTGAAGCCCCCCCCCCCCCCGACCACCTGAGGACACCAGACTGCGGATGCTTTGAAGACGTGGCCCTAAAAACCCACCTTTTTAGGGGAGCTTTTGATTGCCCCTTTCTTTTGCCTTGTTTTTGTTTCATGCTCTGTCTTTATTTTTTAGCACTTACCTGTTACTTACAAATAAAATGTAGGATTAAGTATAGTCCTCACAAAACAAGTTCACACAGTGCTATTTAAGCCTATCACTGCCAGGTATCTCTCTGTATTTGAGACATTAACGCACTGGCCAGAAGTGTGACCAATGTAGCCACAGCATCAACTCAATATGGTAGAGCCTGTACGTCTTAAGCACGTGTTGACTGTATAATGTGTAATAACTCTCACTGTCAGAAGGGTGAGAATGTTCCGCACTACAGGTTTAATGAAGTGCTCAGAATACTGTGAGAAGCCTATGTACTTCATTTTGATATCTCTCCTTAACTTCATCTTCTGACTTGTCTGACTCCAGGTTTTGAGGTGATTACGGTAGTGGCCAAAGATCTTGACGACCCAACTACTTACAATGCCGATCTCCGCTACCGTATTGTAGGCCAGGATCCAGCGACTCCTTCTGACCTATTTGCCATCAACTCAGTAACTGGAGTCATCAGAGTCGATGGCACTGGGCTAGATAGAGAGGTAAGGCTTTTAAAACCTATTTCACCTGTCTTAGCGGGCTTTCACACCTAAATGTTGGGATGATCTGTTTGCCAAACAAACTCCCTGATTTGGTTCACATCAGTGTTTACGCATGTGAGCTCTGGTGCAGACCAGACCGCATAAAGACCAACTGAAATGGTGTTGGTGGTTGTTTTTTTAATGTGGTGGTGTTTTTTTTTTTTTGTTTTTTTTTATAAAATTTTTCTTTTGTCCACTTTCAAAATTGTACCTTTACATAATACTACTGCTTAAAGTTACATGCCCCCCACAAATAGGGGGCAGTATTGTGCAAGAATTGGTAGGAAGATGTATTTTCTGGGTCAGAATTATAATTTTAAAGGCTCATTATTATGGTTTTGTCTTCTAAGTAATGTAGCACAGTGTTACATTACATTTATTCATTTAGCTGAGGCTTTTTTCAAAGCAACTTACAATTGCTATATATATGTCAGAGGTCGTAGGCCTCTGGAGCAGCTAGGGGTTAAGGGTCTTACTCAGGGTCTGGATGGATCATGGATCTTGTCCAGTCCGCCAACAACACAAGTGTTCACACTAACGTTCCTTCTCAGCCCTGGAACTCGAACCATCTTCTGATGCCCCAAAAATATATATTTAAATAGTTAAATATCAAAAACACATCTCTCTGTATACTTTATGTATATTTTGTGTTTCTTTATCTGTCTTTAATTATGTTGTCATCTGGTCTCTTTGTGTCTGGGTTTTTAAGGTTTGTTGTTGCTGTGGTGTTGTCCTGTGTTCTGTCTATTGTTTGTGTTTTTTTTTGTTTTTTTATTTAATCCCAGTACCCTTTTCCCTCAGGAGGCCTTTGTCTCCTGCCAGGCCGTTATAGTAAATTATTATTAAACTTTTTCTTCTGTTAAATTATTTTTAAAGAAAATCCACTGGTAAAGACTTGCATATTTCCAAAGTCAATGATCATCATGTTAACCAAAATTATTGGAATTCAGATTTTTGCTATTATCGAGCAGATCTACCAGAATCAGCGGCCTTGAACACACCTCATTCCTCCTGTGAACGACTCACTCACTCAGTGAGTGTATTCCTGCACATTTGCTCGCAACTGACTGAGAGCGGATCATTCCAGGAAGGGATTTCGCTGACCCAGAAAATCATTCGTTTGAAGTCTTGTTCATGAACAACCCAACATTACTATGATCAGTCACATCAGGCTGGCATAGATTTGGAGTTTTATCCTCAGTTTGAAGTCTTACCATGGATTTCAAAAACACACTTTCTGTGCCAAAAAGGCACATTTACTCAAATGTTGAAATTTAAAGCAGAAGTTCATGAATGCATTATGTTCCAACAGTCTGTAAAATGGCAGCAAAATGTTGAAGCCTTCCAGTTGATGAGTTAATTCATTGTGTGTATCTTCTAACAGAAAAACCCACAGTACACACTCAGGGTCCAAGCAGCAGACATGGGGGGAGAAGGGCGGTCTGGAGAAGCAAAAGTAATCCTTACTGTCACAGATAGCAATGACAATGCTCCAGCCTTCACACAGTCCTCTGTAAGTATAACATACTTGTGACTACCTGTGTTTGTTAAACTCCTCACCAAAGAGCAGCTATTAAATCATAGCTTAGCGACTATAACTAGGCACAGCAGATGTGTCTAGCTGTTCACCATGCTGAAGCTGTGTCCATGCCCCCCCCCCCCACCTTTCCAAAAACCTGACAGAAAAAGTCTGAGTCAATACCTAACTTGATTACTAATGTTACCCTTAACAGAAACCTCATGTGACTACAACGGCTCACATTTCTGTGTTAACAAACTGTATTTTTTTTGGGGTTACAGTTTATAATAGAAAAGGCTGCTGTGCTTTTTTAAAAACTGTCCCCAAGAGTTATCTTTTAACTTGCGGGTTAAATGACAGAATCTACGTCTGTCTGCTGAAAAAGATGCTGCTGCTTTGTAGAACTTCTGTCTGAAATCAAGGACCCAGTGTTTTAAAAATGATTATAATTTCCATTTGTATCTGGCACAATTACCCTCATCCTAAACTGCATATATGTAGCACAAGGACATAAAGCTTGACAGTTATTCTGGACTAGCAAACAGTCAGTTCATACATGGCCAACTTTAGGTTTGCTTTTTGGAAGTTTATGACATGATTAAATAATTGGCTTGAAGTGAATGAACTGCATAAAAACAGACCATGAAATTAAGGCTACAGTTGAAGATTTATTGTAGTTATCAAACAGCCTTTTTTCCAGTCTTTGTTTTTTCACTCCCACACCTTTAACACATCCCCTGCATTCTTCCCAGTATAACGCAACAGTTGATGAAAACAAAGCGGACACAAAGCTCGTTGTGATGTTGGTAACCGATGATGATGAACCGCATACCCCAGCTTGGAACGCCAAGTTCAAAATTGTCAGTGGTGATCCCGGAGGACTTTTCTCTGTGACAACAGGGATTAACAAAAATGAAGGAATCCTTTCTACTGCCAAGGTAGGAAGAAATCAGAGTTATCAAATAAGCCATGATATTCAAGATATCTATCTGTGAGTAAATGTGTTATTTAGCGATGGATAGCTTTTCTGTAACCATGGTCCATTTTCTTAAACAATCACTGATGTTAAAAACAAAGGTTTAGAAGGAATTTAGGTTTTAATGCTGTGCTTTTCTTTCCATCCAACCAGGGTCTTGACTTTGAGAAAGCCAGCAAGCATGTTCTGTTGGTTGAAGTGGTGAATGATGTTCCTTTTGCTGTCCCTCTGACCACTGCCACCGCCACAGTGGTGGTGACTGTGCTAGATGTCAATGAAGCGCCAATCTTTGACCCAACAGAGAAGCACGTGTCCAAACCAGAGGACCTCGCTGTGGACAGTGATGTGGTGCAGTACACCGCTTCTGACCCAGACACTGCACGCAGACAGACAGTCACGTAAGAGCAAACCCTGATGTACCATGTTACTATGAACAATGTTTAGTCAGGTGAGCCTTCAGAAGGGCTTCAAAGAGTGATTGGAATAATTAAATAATAGAAACAAAAGTGCAGAAAGGATTTACATCTTACTAGTTATGTCTTGTAAAAGAGTGTGAATCATTTGGGTTTTTTTTTTTTTATAATTAGCTTTTCTCCAACATTTCACATACTGATCTGAGGAACTTACAAGAGTAAGATGTTCTTCCTACTGAAAACTGCTCAAATAGATCAGCTCAAGCTGGTGGCTTCAGTGATAGAAACTACTCGCATGTGCATGTCATGTTCTGCTGGCCCACAGTCAGCATCAGTGAACACTCAGAAGTTTTTTATTTGCAAGAACTTTGCTTTAGAAGTGGAATCAGAGGATTCACCTTAGGTGACTATAACTGTAGCCACCATATTCCTAACAAGTTCTCCTGTGTGGTCTTTTTTTTGGGGGGGGGGGGTTCCAGTGTGCTTGGGGATAAATGAGGGTTAAGTGTGGCTGCCAGATAGATTTTTGAACATTTATCCAAAGGAAAAGTGAAACATGAAATGTCTGTAGCTTAATTTCACAAACACATTTAGAATATAGTAAATATAACTGAATGTTGTTCAAATAGCCCAGACTCTATGTCCCCTCATGGAGCGTGTTCGTTGTAATCAGCCCACTTGCATAGAATTTACATCTTTCTGTGATTATCTTCCTTATATCCAGGTATAGAATAATTAATGACCCTGCAGGCTGGCTGACCGTGGTCAAAGAAACGGGTCTGATTAAGGTGAAAAGCTTAATGGACAGAGAGTACACCTTCGTCAAGGACGACAAATACACAGCACTCATTGGTGCATATGACAATGGTAGGTGGGAGGCAAGACTTGCACTTGTACACACTAATCTGGTTTAGGGCCAAAAAAAGTTATCTAAATATGGATTTTATCTTGCTGTGATGGTTTTGGCTTCACTAGAACTGTGTGCATTTTGTTCTCCTGATGTGTTTGTGTGTCATCTCACCAGATGAAGTCCCTGCCACAGGAACTGGTACTCTAGTGGTCCATCTTAACGATGTCAATGACAATGCACCCACCATTGAGGAACGCAACATCAAGGTGCATCTCCTTTCCCAAACGCTTCAGTCATCATGTTTTAGAGCCAGTGTAACGCAGATGAAATTTAACATGTTTTGGATGAATTGCATAGTATGTGATGGGTGGGATTTAAAATGTATACTAATCTTCAAGATGTGACAAAATGAAGTCAAATCAATTCATTTCTAACTTCAGAGGGAAAAAGTAAGTAAAAGCCACTGGTGTGCAGTAATATGAAGAGCATAAACAAGGACTTGAATCAAATGTTTTTCCAGGTGTGTAACAAGAACTCAGCTCCTCGTCTGCTGACGGTAACGGATAAAGATGGACCGGGCTTTGGTGCTCCGTACAGCGTCTCTCTACAGGGCTCATCAAAGACCAACTGGACTGCTCGGATGAACGACTCAAGTAATTACACTATTAATACATGACTCAATATCAAATGTTTCCTGCTCCCCGGAGAAGTTATTTTGTGCTTTAAATAATTTTTAGCTGACTCTTTTTATTCAAACAATTGCAACAAATGTCAAAGGTCAGACGCCTCTGGAGCAACTAGAGGTTAAGTCTCTTGCTCACACAATGTGTCTTTTCAACTGCACCATCACCACCATGAGCTGCACTTGGCCACTGTTGCATTGAAAAACTCCATCAGGGTGGACCGAGAGAAGCAGCATTTCTGTCAAAATACTGTTGGAAACAAAGGCTATGTTCACACTGCAGGCCAATGTGACTCAGATTTGATCTTTTTATGACAGTGTGAACAGGCCAAGTCTCATGGAATCTGATCCTTTCCAGTTCGGATTTGGGCCACTAAATTGTGACAATAAAAAAACGGGAGTCTCCCGTGAGCAAACCGGAGCCATGTTGCTCCTTGTTTACTTCTGTAGCCTGCAACAGTGTGCTTGCATGTGACGTTGTGGTGGTCTTCTGTGCATGATCACTTTCAGGCCGCGGACAGTTCACACTGGAGTCTGATATGGGCCGCATTTAAACAGTTATATGAACTGTCAAACAAAATCGGAATTGAGCATTAAGGCCTGCAGTCTGAATGTAGCCAAAATGACGAACTCGAGCACTGCATGGGTTGTTATGTAACTGTTCCTTTTTGTTGCAGAAACTAGCATCATCCTGACTTTAACCAGTCAGCTGGCCAGTGGAGAGTACACTGTGGTCCTGAGGGTTTCAGACAACATGGGTATGGAGCAGGACAACATGGTCCAGGCCGAAGTGTGTGACTGCTCTGGAGAAGATGTCACCTGTGATAGCCGTGTAATAGGTGGCACCGACCTGCCAGCAATCCTGGGGATATTGGGAGGCATCCTGTTGCTGCTCAGTAAGTCTAATATTTGATTTTAATTGAAATATGAAAAGATACTTATCATAATTTCAGGGACTGGAGATAAATTGTAACTTGGAAGCCAAGGAGTAGTTTTGAAGCTTTGCATCACAACTATTGTTAGAACCTTGTAAGATACTTATTTCATAGTTCACAAGGTTCAGACCAGCTGTAGGTAGTTTTAAGGCCTAAGGCCGGTGCACTAGAATTTTATTTTTGGGGGGGGGGTATTTTCAGTGGTGGATTAATCCACACTTGGTATTTCTGGCAGCAGGACGGTGGCACTAAGTCCAAATAAACTACAGTGTGTGTTAATGGTGATGAAGGAACATGTCACTCAGTGCAGCAGTGAGGCTCACTGATGGGTTTTAATTTTTAGACAACAATGGAGCTCTGTGGCTCACAGGAAGAAGCTATGATACACCCATACTACTTGTTAGTTGGATAAATCATTGGTGTTTTGGTCTTTGTTAACAATAAGTAATTTAAATGAATCCAGTAGTGATTATGGTGAAATCTGCAGACAGTCTCATGTCCTGTTTGGACATGTCGTGACTCGTGTGGGTGTGTTGTAATAAGCTCTGTGCTCTGTATGTTCAGTGCTGGTGTTGCTGCTGCTGCTGTTTGCGAGAAGGAGAAGAGTAGAGAAGAAGGAGCCTCTACTGCAGGACGACGATATCAGAGACAACATCTACTACTACGATGAAGAGGGGGGCGGAGAAGACGATCAGGTAAATTTAGACAGGTTTGGACTGATTCCTTTAAGATTCGGCTCAATCAGACTCTTATCATACAGTTAAGATAATCAAGGCAGTACATCAAAGTCAGGAGCAGAAAACATTTCAACTGATGAAATAGTTGAAGCGCATGTTTAAAGCAGCCAGAGTCGAGCAGCGCTGCTGGTCAGCACTCAGTTTGTGCCAAGTCTGATGTTTACCAACTTGACATATTGTAACATGAGTAGATCATCAGTTCCTCAGATCAGATGGTGGTTTTACTGAAAGCACCACCTCTGCACAGTCATGTTTTTTTGGTGGGGGGGAAGTCTGCTCAGAGTTGAGTTGGTGCCTTATTGATCAGTTATAGTGAGTAGTTATTGGGAGATGATTATGACCCTTTTGCACAGTGAGTGAATCTCAACCATAACTTAATACATTTATTACTTCAAGCTAAATGTCACATGTAAAGGCTGCTTTTTTTTATGCAAAGCATGACAATGGACAGGGGTCCAAGTATTCAAACCCTATTTATTTTATTCATTCACAATATTGTTACATTATCATTGTAAGAAACACATTGGCAGTTTTCCACATTTTTGGTAGTTGAGATGCATAAAGTTTACTGTTAATGCATAATATTAATCTGTAAGGTAACCACAGTAGGGATATAGTTCACTCTCACGTAGTGGAGTAGAAGTAGAAAGCACAAGCACCTCTACTAAATGTAATCGACAGTCAACATGATTATATACCATTGCCAAATAAAATGTCTGCCAGAGGATTATGGGTGGCAGTTTGGACAATGAGTAGATTAACAGCAGGAGACTGAGGCAGAATACCGTACGTTCCATATAAAGATACCACATTACATTTATTGTTGAAATGCACAGACGGCTTGTTAAAATGAAAGCTACTAAATCTGTTCTCCATCAGGACTATGATTTGAGTGTTCTGCACCGTGGTCTGGACAACCGGCCTGAGGTGTTCAGGAACGATGTGGTGCCCAACTTCATGCCAGCTCCTATGTACCGGCCTCGTCCTACCAACCCGGAGGAAATCGGCAACTTCATTGACGATGTGAGTCAAATATATTGTAAAGTGTTTGAAATCACAAACGATCCCGTTTTTCCAAATTCTGCACTAGTGTTTTTTTCAAACATCTCCCTGTGAAAGTATTTCACTTTTATTTAAATGCTTTGAGTCATTTTTATCAGAGTAAACACAAAGATTTTCTTCACATTATGGTCAGCACTATCTCAATCCCAGTTGCTTGTTTATTCGTTTCATTTGAGTTGTGTAAAATGAGAACATACAGTATATCCTCTGTTTGTCTCTCAGAACCTGAAAGCAGCTGACAACGACCCGACCGCGCCCCCCTATGACTCCCTGCTGGTGTTTGACTATGAAGGAGGCGGCTCTGACGCAGGAAGCCTCTCCTCTCTGAACTCGTCGAGCAGCGGAGACCAGGACTACGACTGCCTCAGTGAATGGGGACCCCGCTTCAAGAAACTGGCCGACATGTACGGAGGAGGAGACGACGACATGCTGTAAATTTACCAAAGAACAATGTGGATGAACGTACGGCTGCGTGGCCGTTGGATTAAGAAATTAATGCATCCCAGAGAAAGTAGTCAGACATCCGTTTTATTCTTTCTGTGTGGTTGTGGTTTACCTTTCAGTGCAGTCCTATTAGCAGCAAACAGCCACTGCTCAGAAGCCAAAGAATAAGGTGGTGTTTTTTTGTATATATCCCCATTTTGAAAGGTTAATCTGTCTGCCTGTCTTACAGACTGATGTGGTTCCAGAACTCACTGAACAGAAAATACACAAAGCATCATCAGTCTGTTGATTTTATTGCTTTAGGGCAGATATTTTAGCCTGCATTATAGCTTACTGGGTGACACTGGACATGCACACAGATGGTTGCAGATGCACTGGTAATGTTTGTGTTATAGTGGCAATATATGGTACTTGACATTCTGTGTTTAGTGTTTTGTTTTTTTGTAGAATTTGTACTACTTCATTTAAATTTCATTGTTTTGTGTTTGAGGAAGGAAATTCTAAATCAGAGGGTTAAAATCCAGGTTGCCAGCCAACGCCACATCACCCTCTGAGGGTCAATGAGTTATCAAATGCTTTTTAAAATGTTAAAGACGTCAACTGAACAGACACTTAATCACTTTGTAATGTCAAACACAGTTTGCTGTTGCATCCAAAGGTACTTTATTACAACAGCTTTGTTCATTTAGAATTTTTTATAAAGTTATCTTAAAACAATTATGGATTTGTGCATGTTTTTATTTCAACAGAACATTAGACATCCAAAACTTATACAGTGACAGAACCAGAATTGTGGTGTCCACTCATGTAAATCTGCACACACGACTCCAGCGTCCCTCTCCCCCTGATGTTGTATATCTTTCAGCACAGAAGATGAGCATGCAGGGGGGCGTCACCTTTATGTGGAAGTCACAACTGTCATTCTGGGTGGCAAGCCATGCATCTAGCGTCACACTTTCACAGGCGGGGAACAAACAGTAAAATACGGTTAAAATGGGTAAAGAGCTGTTGTGCAACCAACAATCTATTCAGAAATGGCTACGGCAAATGTTTTTACCCAACACAATATCCACACAATCAAAAACAGTAAAGGCGGTAGTGCTACAGAAAATGATTAAAAGTACTTGTCATGATTGCAATATTATTGAAATTGTACCAACGGCTGTTAAGGAGGAACATGAGGGCAGCAGAAAGCCTCTAACCACAATTATTGTCACCAAGTGTTTACTCATGCTGGGAATTGTTTGGTCCCTGTAAATGTCACAAGTAAAGACTACGGTCTAGACCAGTGGCCTACTACGAAGGGAGCTTAACCTACTCCGACGTAACTCGGGGTTAAACGAAGTCAGGGTTGACAAATGCTGACTGCCTACATTTGTGTTAAATGGTATTACAACGGTGAATAAGATGGCTAGTTGAGTTCACTTAAAGGGGGTGTTATTGGCCATGCAGGCAGAGTTCTTGCTCTGTATTTTTCACAGAAGAATGCCTGATTGTCAGGATTTGAGGCACATTAACAGCAAAATCTCACCCCATGGCGGCCAACAAATCCAGGCAGTTGGCAGTGCATTGAGTAAATTTGTAATTATCTTCAATGTTGTTGTTGTAATTCTCTATTCAGTATTTTATGGACTCTTTTATGTGTAATATCATTAAGATGTAAAGGTACAACTGCATATTAGGTTCAGTGTAATAAAACCAGCCATCAAGGTGAGAGTTAGAATAATCTGAGAAAAAAACTTCCAAGATTAAATTGGTAAATTTAAGCAGCAAAATTATAGCAAAAAAGTATAAAACTTGGATATTGTCTGAGATCATAGTCATACATTTATGACAGGAACTAGTCAAGGAATCACATCATTTCATTTAGCAAGGCTGAAACATGACACATGCTTCACTGTTGTCTGCAGACACTCATTCTTGTACAGCTCTCCAGCACTTCAGTGAGGAACCTGCCTTCTGATTTCACATTTAGGCTCATCAGTCCAGACCACCAGCTACCATTTTTCTGCACCACAGTTCTGTGTTCCAGCGTATAGTCAAGACGCTTTGCCTTGTTTCCATGTGAAAGGCTTTTTGGCTGCAAAAGTCTTCCATGAAGAGCACTTCTGACCAAACCTCTCCGGACTGTTGATGGTGTAGCCTACTAGGGTCCCACTGCTGGACGTCTTCTGATTGTGAAGGGAACTCTGCATGATGCAGGAAGTTTCTTACTGGCCTACCACTAAGGCTGCCTCAGATGGATCAGGACTTGATTCAGTCCAGTCACTGGTCACATATTTTGCAGAGGCTTTAAGAAAGAAATTCACGGATGGACATGCAGTGTCCTAACCCCACTGTGGGAAGACAATACTAATAAACTGATAATAATTAGTTTTAAGTAATGTTTTTCTGAGTGAGGTGCAGTGTTGTGCAAGTTACTCAGAAATTGTAATATAGTACTAGTTACTTATTACTCCTTAAAAAAAGTAATATTATTACTTTACTTATTACTGGGTGAAAAAAGTTACTACATTATTACTTTCCAGTGTTTCCCACAGAATGACAACGTTGGACAGGTTTGTGCAGCGGTGCCAGGAGCTGCTGCACGAATATACTGTAAACTTTGAATAATAGCCCGGGCTTTTATTTTCTAAAATCGCTGAATTGACCCTGCCTATATTTGGGACACCCGTCCATATGGGACAGGCCTTTAATTCCTTTTGCACAAAACTGAAACTGCTATGAAACAGTTTATTCATTTCAAACAGAATAATACTTGTATAAAGATGATCAAATAATATCAAATATACATCATTCATTTGATCTAGCTCCAACAGACAGCTTATGTGCTTTTATTTTGAAGTAATATCATGAAAACAGAATGTGGCAGGATGAGAGAAGTGTGGCTGAAGTTAGCAGGACAAGATTCACGGCTTGGATTCATTTTTATGAAAAGTTGGTTTGATTCTTTTGATGGTGGGCAGACTAAGGGAATATAAATAATGAACACACTCTGACTTAATGAGCGGACTTAAGGAGCTCTTCAAAGGTAACAGCAGTGAGCACTTTTTTCCCTTTCCTCTCTTGTACCAGGCAGGTTACGCCAGTAAATTTATCAGAATTAGACTTAGGTGATTGTTTCCGTTAAATGAACTGAACGATTGAATTGTGGAGAATCTAACCGATCTAACGATGTACAGCATGTCCACACTGACATATTGATCATCCCTTTAAACATTAATATTTCTATTAACGATCTAAGCAGCTTAGAAGCAGCTAAAGCGGGCGAGCCGAGCTGCCGCACAGTCGTGGATTCACATCAAGAATGGTGCGTTCAGTAACAGTAACACAGCGTTACTTGCCTTAGTAACTGTAGTTCTATTTCTGTTTTAGAAAAGTAATTAGTTACACTACTAGTTACTGGTAAAAGTAATATTATTACAGTAACGCGTTACTAGTTACTGCCCAACACTGGTGAGGTGTGAAATGGTGGAAAAGCTGCACTTGCTCTAAAATGTTTAGTTTTTTTTAAAGCACAAGCAAACTCTTTTCTTCTTACTCTGTGTAGGATCTTAACTATGCTTTATAGTTGATCAATCAATCATCACTTTGTGTCGAAAGAGACGCAAAGACAAACTTGTACCCTCATGGAACCCTTGTTTCATTATACCCTTATTATGGAATATTTAAAATACCTAAATAAAACAAATCAAAGAAATACTATAGTGAAAAATAGTCAAATACACGCATATATGCATGTGTACTGAATCCCGAGACCTGACCCCGGATAAGTGGTTGAAGATGAATGGATGCATGTGTACTGTATTTCAATGATGTCCAGCAGAGGGCACCATAGACTGGTCAATCATAAATGCAGAGAGGAGGTGCGGTGGAGATTTCCCCTTTCTGAGATGGGGCTCTTCTCATTTCTCTATTCTCTGCCGCCTCCTCTCCTTGTCTCCTCTCTCCTTCATCCTCCTGGCCGCCGTGACCCAGACATCAGTCTCAGCACGCCATCTTGAAAGACAGTTCAATTCCTAAAATGCATCTAAATGAGCAAAATGGAAGAAGTTTATTCTGCACCTGTAAAGTATGAAAGAGGCACGACACACAGCTGGAATATACAACTCATGGCGGGAGCAGGACTTTGTTCCCTTTGTATTCATAAGTTGTATCAGTTATTTAAAATGATGCTGATCATCAAATGCACAATCAAACTCTCTGCCCTCCATCGTTTGTGTAGCGCCTTGTAAGGTTTGTAGTAACAATTACTATTTGTATGTATGTTTATTATATTTTCATGTGTGTATATCTATGGGTAAATGCTCATTTGTATCCTACATTTAGGCAGCATCTACATATTTATTCAATTTATTTCTGTCAATGCAGAAAGTTAAGTGGGTTCAGCTTTGCCTTGGTACCTAGACCTGCCAAAAAATGTCTGTTGTTAGAAGAAAAGAAAACAGCCCACATTTCCTTAGACCTTTAGACCACTACTGACCTCAGAATCCGCTGCCCTACCAGTCTCCTGCTTCTCTCTCAATCTCCTTAAATATCTTCCAATATCCACCTGGTCACTGAGTTGAAGGATAGCTTATACCAGTACAACACCATTAACAGGAACACTATGAAATTTAGTTTTGACTGACAGCAACAGCCTGTGTGGACTGATATTGTGATGAAATACTCTAGATATAGGCTGTAAAAACCGCGCCGTCAATTCGGACTATTCTACCTGTGTGAGCTTA
>NC_060164.1:4041620-4057279 GCF_021292245.1 Micropterus dolomieu | reverse complement strand
TTGATCAATCAATCATCACTTTGTGTCGAAAGAGACGCAAAGACAAACTTGTACCCTCATGGAACCCTTGTTTCATTATACCCTTATTATGGAATATTTAAAATACCTAAATAAAACAAATCAAAGAAATACTATAGTGAAAAATAGTCAAATACACGCATATATGCATGTGTACTGAATCCCGAGACCTGACCCCGGATAAGTGGTTGAAGATGAATGGATGCATGTGTACTGTATTTCAATGATGTCCAGCAGAGGGCACCATAGACTGGTCAATCATAAATGCAGAGAGGAGGTGCGGTGGAGATTTCCCCTTTCTGAGATGGGGCTCTTCTCATTTCTCTATTCTCTGCCGCCTCCTCTCCTTGTCTCCTCTCTCCTTCATCCTCCTGGCCGCCGTGACCCAGACATCAGTCTCAGCACGCCATCTTGAAAGACAGTTCAATTCCTAAAATGCATCTAAATGAGCAAAATGGAAGAAGTTTATTCTGCACCTGTAAAGTATGAAAGAGGCACGACACACAGCTGGAATATACAACTCATGGCGGGAGCAGGACTTTGTTCCCTTTGTATTCATAAGTTGTATCAGTTATTTAAAATGATGCTGATCATCAAATGCACAATCAAACTCTCTGCCCTCCATCGTTTGTGTAGCGCCTTGTAAGGTTTGTAGTAACAATTACTATTTGTATGTATGTTTATTATATTTTCATGTGTGTATATCTATGGGTAAATGCTCATTTGTATCCTACATTTAGGCAGCATCTACATATTTATTCAATTTATTTCTGTCAATGCAGAAAGTTAAGTGGGTTCAGCTTTGCCTTGGTACCTAGACCTGCCAAAAAATGTCTGTTGTTAGAAGAAAAGAAAACAGCCCACATTTCCTTAGACCTTTAGACCACTACTGACCTCAGAATCCGCTGCCCTACCAGTCTCCTGCTTCTCTCTCAATCTCCTTAAATATCTTCCAATATCCACCTGGTCACTGAGTTGAAGGATAGCTTATACCAGTACAACACCATTAACAGGAACACTATGAAATTTAGTTTTGACTGACAGCAACAGCCTGTGTGGACTGATATTGTGATGAAATACTCTAGATATAGGCTGTAAAAACCGCGCCGTCAATTCGGACTATTCTACCTGTGTGAGCTTACTGTGAGCTTAGTATGACTGATCTGATTTGCACAGAAGAAGAAAAATGCCACGAGATCAGGTTCCAACTTTGTGCAGCCAGAGAAAAGTAAGCTGCCTTGCTCCGGCAAGGTTTTAATGTCATGTGCAGTGGCGGCTGGCCAATAGAGGGTGCTAGGGTGCCGCCCTCTCTGGTGGTGGAAAGTGTTTTTCTTTTTCTTTTTAAAATAAACATTTTTGAAAAAAACACCACTTACTTTTTTAAGCACATATGTGTTTAAAATGCACAATAATGTGTAATATACAAAATGTAGGCTAAATAATTATGTTTGGGGGGGAAATTAGCTTCATGCTCATCCACTGATCTCTTCTGGGGTGCTAAAAATATCGCAGAGGCAGTACATTAGAGAAGCCAATTGTTGACACAAGATATGCCCATAGTGACATAAATTAAGCCAATCAGCGTCCTCGAATCTGATGCCTGAAGGATGATACATTTATCACCGTAAGCAGAGTCAGTCGGTGGTAGAGAGCAGAGATGGGGACTCGAGTTTGAGACTTGGACTCGAGTCTGACTTAAGTCGCACACACATTGACTTCAGACTTGACCTGAGACTCGTGAACAATGTTTATTTTAAGGAAACATCTGATGAGCATGCTGTTATTCCCCTCCCTACGTTACTTATAACCTGCCTACGTAACACGTAGTATCTGCTGCGCGCAGCCACACATGAGAGAGGACAACAAATCTAATTTTAGCTTGCTTCTTGCTTTAGCCACGACCTACGGGAGGTTAACTCTGCCTGTCGTTCCTTATGAAAAGATGAATGAGCGTTTGTTTACTTGCCAAACTTGTGGTGGTCGATTAACGTAATCATTTATGGCTGCAAAGAGGTTACAGGTTTATTGTTGATCATGTGACGCTACAGCTTTATTTAGTTAACGTTACATTGGGTTTGAGAGTCTGCGGGGTGTGTTGACTTACAGTAGTTTATAAGCTGTCATTAATTGCATTGCACATTACATGGTTGTGCTCTGTAAGTAAAAAACAGGTTATAAAATTCTAGCTCAGTAACTTGAGACTTGACTTGGACTCTAGCTCAGAGACTTGAGACGTGACTTGGACTCTAGCTCAAAGACTTGAGACGTGACTTGGACTCTAGCTCAAAGACATGAGACTTGACTTGGACTCTAGCTCAGAGACTTGAGACGTGACTTGGACTCTAGCTCAGAGACTTGAGACGTGACTTGGACTCTAGCTCAGTGACTTGAGACGTGACTTGGACTCTAGCTCAGAGACTTGAGACGTGACTTGGACTCTAGCTCAGAGACTTGAGACTTGACTTGGACTCTAGCTCAGAGACTTGAGACTTGACTTAGACTCTAGCTCAGAGACTTGAGACATGACTTGGACTCTAGCTCAGTGACTTGAGACTTGTCTTGGACTCTTTCTCAGAGACTTGACACTTGACTTAGACTCTAGCTCAGAGACTTCCGACATGAATTGGAGTCTAGCTCAGAGACTTGAGACGTGACTTGGAGTCTAGCTCAAAGACTTATGACGTGACTTGGACTCGAGCTCAGAGACTTGAGACGTGACTTGGACTCTTTCTCAGAGACTTGAGACGTGACTTTTAACTCTAGCTCAGAGACTTGAGACTTGACTTGGACTCTAGCTCAGAGACTTGAGACGTGACTTGGACTCTAGCTCAGAGACTAGAGATGTGACTTGGACTCTAGCTCAGAGATTTGAGACGTGACTTGGACTCTTTCTCAGAGACTTGAGACGTGACTTTTAACTCTAGCTCAGAGACTTGAGACTTGACTTGGACTCTAGCTCAGTGAATTGAGACTTGACTTGGACTCTAGCTCAGTGAATTGAGACTTGACTTGGACTCTAGCTCAGAGACTTGAGACGTGACTTGGACTCTTTCTCAGAGACTTGTGCGCATCTCTGGTAGAGGGACACCTGACGTTCTAAATTAGACAATGCTGAATGCGGAACTCAAGATACAGGCTTTCAGCTTTGGCCTTGAAGCTAGCCATGCTAGGCAGAATTAACATCGCTACACAGCTGACAAAGGCCACAGGATTGGGGTGAGGAAACACAACGAAGAGGTGGATAAGAACTGGCACGATTTATCAAAGATAATTGTGTTTAACTCTGCGGGGCCTTTGAGCTGGCCATGCGCGGCCACAATGAGACAGAATCCTTTCACAACCCTGGCGTTTTCAGTAGAGCTTGTTGCCTTGCTGGACAGTGTGTTGGAGGAGCACCTTAAGACAGCTACCATTTTCAAAGGCACCTCAAAGACCATGCAAAACAAACTTTTGGACTGCATGCTGTCAGTCTTAAAGATTACATTCTGGAGGAAGAATATCTTGCTATTCAGGCTGATGAGACAACTGACATTTCCACCCACTGCCAGTTTGTGCTTGTGCTATGGTACATCGACAAGGAGAACAACAGCGGTTGGCTCCAGAGGTAAGCTGTGTAGTTTATAGGCAGCTCTGAAGTGTTAAGATGTGGTTATTTCCAGTGGTGGACTACTGTACTTAAGTACAAATTAGAGGTATTTGTACTTTACTTGAGTATTTTCTCGTCATGCCACTTTCTATGTTTATGTTCACTGTTTATGTTTTTGTGTAAGAACTTTTTAATATTGGCATTAAATAATTTCTGTCTATTTCATGAAGCACTGGTGTCCTGCAGTTTGTGTTACATTGTATTGGGACGGTTACTGAAACTTATGGCACAGCCCCACCTAAAATAGTTTTCATCAGCCGCCACTGGTCATGTGACATGGTGATGTTTTGCAGCGCCAGCGAAAGTTGGACAACATTTCTAACCAGCATGCCCTATTTTAAGTCCAGCTTGCATCATGTTAAGTCAGCACTGCGCAGCACAGCTTTAAGTCAAACCATAGACTGTATGTAAGAAATGGACGTAGTCAGCGTGACGTTACCCATTGGTTTGTGGACTGCCGTTTTGAAGCCTCGAGTTTGGCCGATTGGTCGCCATGGTAACGACCTGCCAATCATGGATAATCCTGCCCTGAAACATACTCTGCTTTTTGGTCTATTTTTAAATAAATGGGATCATAATTTACTAAATGAACATCATTTTGTGTTGAAGAAGACTTGAAATTAGCAACCGAGATCATAAACTCATCAGCAAAGTGTTTACTGGGGTAATTATTCAGCTGAGAAGTATCATTTCCCCATTATTTCTAATGGAGCCGGATTTCTTTTTGAAGCCAGAAGAGTCGCCACCTGCTGGATTTTCAATAGAATGCAGGTTTCAGGGACTTCCACATTCGCTTCATATTGTAGACCGGAAGCTTCCCGCACCTAATCTTCCTTCACCTTTCATCTGTGTGTGTAATAAGGGTAACGTTGCTCGGCAGAGAAGCAATGAAATGCAGCCTCCCCCAGAGGAAACAACCAGAATGCCAATAAGTACAAATTATATTTGTATTATTATCATATTATCATATTTATCAATATTATTGCTTTTCTTTGTTGAGTAGGGCTACATGTCTGCACTGTAAAATAAAATAAAAACAAATCTTCTTATTATTATTTGCTGGGTTCAGGACCATTTTGGGGTAGCTTCAGCCCCCCTAAAATAGGCTTAACGACATCCATGGTGGTCTCATTTCATTAAATGCCTGTTGCCTTGACTCCTCTGTTCTCATGTCGAGTGGGAGGGACTAAGGCACAAGGAGAGGAGGAAAGGAATCGAGGATGTACAAACTAAGAAAGGCCTATGTTAACCGGGGCGGGACCACGGGTTCAGCTTATGTTCTCTAACAGGAGCTGATGGCCACCATCGCAATGTCACAGCCTTTCACATTAAAACTGTTTCCTGTGGGCTAGTTGGCCAGAGCGGCATTACTGTTGGCTGTACATTTACGGGCGGCTGAGTCCCTTCTTAAAACATAGTTTTACAGAAGAGCCTTTACTGATTTTAGTTGAATTTAATTATCTATTTTTCTTTTGACTGTATTTTAATTTCATAACTTTTCTTCAAGGTTTTACCGTGTATCTCATTTTGTTCGCTTTTGTTTCTTTGGTCTTGTGAAAGCACTCTGCAACATTGTTTTGAAAGGGGCTTTATAAATAAAGATTATTATTATTATTATTTATATAAGTTAAAGTACGTACGTAAGTATTGTATTCCATTAAATCTTTGTTTGATTTGTTTTTATTAGAGCATTTTAAATCTTCCAGCTTTTATAAAAAAAACTAAAACAAATTTAAATACAGTATATATAAATTTATATAACAATGATTCACTTATTTTGGGTTAGTTCTGTTGCTCTGAAAAGGTGGGAGAATTAAGCACACTGTAGTTGCCGGGTGCAAATATTGTAGGAATAAATCATTAAAAAACATTGGCAATGAACACTCAAAAACATAATTTAACATAATCCAGTGTTTTGCAGAATTGTCCATCATCAACATTCTATATGGCTGAAGCGTCGCATACCCTTAACATTCACTTTCATTTGGACTTTCCCTTTTTGCAACTCCACACAAATATCTACCCACTCACCCACATCCATCATGCTTTTTCCAATCATTCCAACTTGGGCTGTGACCACTAAGAACTTGTTTGTTGCTTCAGATAAAGCAGGAGACTTTGTCATACTGTACCCAAGCTGGATTTTAAATTGGGCTTACATAAAGTAACTGGCCAGAATTTATCCACTCAGCTGAATTCCACATGTTTGTGAAGTTTAAAAAATGTTTCTTCTCATTTCTTCAAGTGGTGATGTTATGTACATCCTGGATCAAAACAGACCCCAAATTGCATTTTAGTAATGTACACTGATCCCCAGCTGATTACGCTGCACAGGAGGCGAGGATGGAGATGTGATGTGGTTCACAGTGGGTGTTAGTCCGTTAACCACTGAGCTCCTCTCCTCAGTCTTTGTGACCGCTCCCAGAGATCGCACATGATGTCCCTCCGTGCAGTTACACTGCATCCATTTGTAGCTCTACCTGCGCTGAGTCTAGAGAGGACATGATAGCTCCAGGTCACAGAAGGGGGACCTCAGGCAGCCCAGCACATCCCCCAGACAGAGCTTCCTGGTCCCAGCCGCTAGGGCCTTTCTGGAACCCCATGACTGGCCTTCACCACTGCAACCAAGTCAGCTGTCCTGGAGAGAAGAGCGTTTAAATTTGTGTTTAAATGATTATCTGACAACATAGTTAGATTAATGATGTAGGGAATGGTACATATGATCTTTACATATTATCATTATCATCTTTTCATTATTGCTCTACATGTTTATATCCTATTCTACATCTCTCCAGGGACTCCACATGATAAATAGCTGGTTATCTCCGGCACACTTGCAGCAATGTTTATTGATGTGCATGTCCCTGTTAACAAAAGTAGGAAATAAATTAAAAATACTGTAAATGACAAAAAATTAGGAAGTTGAGCTATTGTGACTGCTTCTCTTCAGTTTTTCAAGGCACACGTTTTATCAAAAGAAATAAAACAAAAAGAAAACAAACTTTGGAGGAACAAATGTAAAAGAATAAAGAAAATCACATGTTAATTAATTCTATAGAATACAAAAAAGTTCAAGGTTTCACACACGCATCCAGAAACTTTGATTACATTCAGCATAAACCATGAAATGACACATTTGGAGGGTGGGCAGTCGGTATTCAAATGCTCCAATCTAGTGGCCAAGACAGACACTGACGCAAAAATGTGATCAAAACAGCACTGTTGTTGTGAAATGTAAATGTTCTTCAGCTGCTGCCTAGCTGATGTTGGCACGAGGCTTTTCTGCTTCCCACGGCATGCACATTAGGTACATCCCAAATCCCTTACTGCGTCCATGTTTCCCTCACTTTGTCCCTCCCACTGAAAATGCAAGGACAGACGAAACCAGGAAACATTTTTTTAGAGAAATGAGACATCCTTTACTTGTAATTTGAAGCAACGTCATTTATTACTGACCAGATCACAGCTGGATCCCCTGCACTCCTTAACCTTTGAGATTGTGTCGTCTCATTAGGGTTAAAACCCTGAAGGGGTAGAACAGAACTCTGATAACAGTAGGTCCAATTGCTACCAAATTTTCCAGTGATCATTATTGGACCAAGTTTATCACAAGTTGCATAAAGCATGTTGATAGCTTATTTAGTGTTCAAGATATTGACTAATGAACTTCAAAAGTGGGGTGGCTCAGCACATAAATGGACCAAACTGCGCCACAAATGCAATAGATGGGCATGGCATAACACAAATCATACTAAAAATCCAAAAATCATTTCTCTAATCATTTCAAAACTCACAGGATATTTTTCCGCTTACTAAATTTGAAATTATGTTTGTAAATTCATTTTTCAATAATTCAAGTTATTATTAGAATGTGTGATAATGTTCTGTAGAAATGATGTGGTCCTCTCTCCTCCTCTCATTATGTGATCAGCAATTCTCAAACAAAAACTTCATCTTTGTGTTTCAGTGTTTTCTGTTGATTTCAATTCAATTGTGTTTTGTCACTACGTTGAATACGTACGTGCAATGTACATACATACAAAAATAAGTAGTAGTAGTAGTCGTCTGGTTTGTTTGAAGTAAGTTGTCGGTTGCAATTCGCTACCCTCACCACTAGATGCCAATAAAGCTTACACACTGAACCTTTAAGCCTTTTCTTAGACACAGCATGGTGGCTAGTAGAGGAACTACAGCTTTAAAGACATGTCTGTCAAATTCAGCCACCCTTAGTTGCCATCTGTTGTCTCGTAGCCTTGCTGTAGCTCCTCACTATTAAAAGCACTGTGTATCAAAACAGTGGCCATATTCAGACAGGCAAAAGCACTGTGTATGCCGAAGATAAAATATTTGCCCCTCTTTCCAGAGATGTAAAATCCTGTCTCACAGTATAAAAAGCAGAGTCAGGATGAAGTGTCTGATAAGCCTAATGGATCTGTTACTCAAACTGAACTTCTTGGATCTTATTTCACATCTCATCGGTAGCACAGCCGCTTGTGCAGCTTCAGTGGCATGCTGATTTCTGTCTGTCCATATCTTTTCCCTATCTAACAACATGTTTGAAGTGGTTTGACTTAATGATCTCGCTGTAATCATCAGTGAATCAGTGTGACAACGCCATTCACTGATGAGGGTAAGGAAGTAAACTTTGAGTTAAGATTATTTTTGCCAAAGCTACTATTCCCAAGGTCGAGAATGGACATCCATTACTATGGCTGAAAAGATTCATTGGAATTCCAAAGGTTCCATTTCATAGTAACGGTATATCATCTGCTCCATTACCTTTCCTCTGCGTGTAATCCCGTTCTGTAAGGGTTCTTCTGAGACGTCTGACTTCTCCTGAGAGTCCATGCTGCACCGTGTCGAAACTGCCTGGTGCTGCCCCTCATTCTGGTTTTCCCAGCGGGCAAAACCTTTATTTTTAGATGTTTTCCTGTGACCCCTGTATTTCATTTTGGGGAAGGTGTGGGAGCCACCATCTGTGGCCCCCCAGCTGTGTTCAGACCACAGGGGCTCGGTCTGAGTGGCCTGGCTGGTGGTAGCCCTCTGCAGGCGCACAGAGATCCTCTGGGCTGAGCCGGTCATCAGGGTAATGGATTGAGTGTCCGGAGCTGGACCTGCTGATGTTACAGCTGGGAACTCAAAGACCTCGTCCTCATCTGGGGAATAAAGAAACTTGTGAACAAATCGATCAAGTATATGGTATAAATCCTGGTGTGCTAAAAAGAGTTATTACAGTGGCTTCTCATCAAATTCTGGTATGTAAAATAAAAGCTCACATGTAACTACAATTTACTTTAAATGTATAAATCCATTTTTCTGTGCAGTTCGTTTGGCCTTGTTCAGTAAATGTCTGTAGCTGAGAATGACCTTTACAGGTGGGCAGTGCGGGGCTGCTGGGCAGTGAGCTGTGGGTCAGTCTGGCTGGAGAAACACTGCCCAGAGAGCTGGAGCGGATCAGCTTCCTACAGGCCAGAACCAGCAGCTCCCGACATTGTTTATGACAGTTAACGCCACAGTCTGTAAAGTAAATATAGACACATCAACTGACATACGGGGCAAAACTTCAAGACAGGCAGATAATGTTACTTTGGTCTTGATTGCCAGATGGGAAGCATGGTCTGTATGAAAATCCAAAGCATCACGGCAGTTGAACTGAAAGATGTTTCCAGTTTCACATTTCTTAAAGGGTCAGTTCTCTCAAATTGGCCCAATGCCTGAACAAATTATCCTAATCTGCATAACTATTCCACTGGGGTAAATGAGAAAATATACTATTTATAATTAGGTTGAAGTGTTGATGGTAGTGTTTGGTTTACTAAAATGAAATTAATTTAAGTTATTTTATTTCCTGATCAGTAAAATTCTGTTTTTTACAACATTAGATTGTTCCATATACTGTTACTGTATATACTGTATACTGTGCATCTTATCATAACTGTATCTATATGTTTGGCTATATTTCAATTTTCCATGCCTCTTTCAGGTGGCAAATACTAAACTACTTCTAAAAGAAGGTGCTTTTGCTTTAACATTGGTTTATATCAAGGTAAACTAAAATTTAACAGGCTATCATTTGTATTGCTCATTCATCTTTCAAACTTAGATGTCCATAACATAATCAGTCCCTCCAGGATTTTGCAATTACAACTATTAACACAAATTCCAAAGATCCCAGTGAATTCAGCGCGACTTGCAATTTTGACCAATCATCACTGTTTCCGGCGAAACGTGCAGTACTGTGATCGAACATAAAAGGAAATCGTCTACTGACCAACAAACAGCAAAACAACACAGAGGAGACAAATCACTGTGACACAGGCAAACATTGAAGGAATCAGGGTGAGTCAGTTTAAATATGCAGGGTTACAACAAAATCGCATCTACCTTTGCAGCTTTCACTTATTCCCACAATTTCATAGTAAAAAATGCCTAAGAACATCACAACTTTCAGTGCAATTTTTTACAAAACCTTGTGCAAAATCAGGCATTTTAGGCCGAAACAATGTACACATCACACCCGACAAAGTGTCTTTCTTTAGATGACTCGCCCAGTATTTATGCTTTCAAGTAATTTTACATTTTTTGCAAAATTCTTTAGATAACAGCAGGACATATATCATCACAATATCTGCTATCCATCTGTTTTTTTAATTAATCCTTCATTTATTAACTTATTCAATATGTAGCTTTAAATCAAAGGCCTCACTTAATCCATAAGAAATTGTCATTTTACTTGATGCAGAAGACAAGGTCAACCTATCGAAAGAATTCAATTACTTAAGAGACTGATCAAATTAATAATTGTGTTTTGATTGATTTAGTTTAATTTCCCTGTTATTAATAGGGTGGTACCCTGACTACAAGTGTTTATTAAAGTAGTGTTTCTCCTACATTACCATAGGAACCTTTGAACCTTTGCACTACACTCATTACAACTTGCATATAACATTTTTTGTTTCTATATGAGTGTATATAAATGTGGTTTATTTATTTACTGTATTGTTTATTTTATTGTTATATTATATTCTAATTTAAAATATTTGAATATGTGTTTATACATTTTTGTATTGTATAGGGGGCTACAACTGCATTTCATTGTGCAATCCTGTATTTTATAATGGCAATATTGACAATAAAGCAATAAAACCATGTTCATTGGTCTTTAAAGAAGAATGCTATGAAACAATACCTTTGCACTTGTAGCCCTGTTTGATGATTCCCCAGAGCTGCAGGAATGAGAGGAAGGGGAATGGTACAGAAAATACAAAAAAAATAACATTAGAAAAAGAAGCGCATGGACGCATTTTTCTAAAGCCACAAAGATACAATGATCACAACATTTCCATGTGTGTATGACTGTTAAATCTGTGAGAATGTGACCTCACAGTGAGGTTCTACCCCGCTCAAGAGCTGGCAGATCTCAGAAAGTTACATGTTGTAGAATACATACTGTTCATATTGTGCACATTGCACATCATTACAATTTTTACCAGAATTACTGGTAACAATGAGAACAAGAGTTCAACAGGTACAACAGCGAGTAATATCCAATTAACTGGCTCAAGGCAGTCCAGTCAGTTTAATTGTAATGTCTGCAAACTTTCAATAACAGGAGTGTAATTAAGGAGGCATGAAACGTGCAGTGACAGAATCTTAGAGATACACACAAATCCAGCACAATGTTCACAGAAGGTGGGCTTCAGGTATGTCATCTCCTGGAAGTTGTGGATGAAACCTGGACCCATCTTACACTGCAGTGGGTTAGCCCGAAGGAAATACGCTATCATCTCATCCTTACTGATCAATCCATCTCTGAAAGAGAGGTGGAAAGGGAGAAGAAAGAAAGGAAGATGCAAAGTAAAGAGATGGCAGTCAATCACAGGTGTTCCAGTCCTGCAGGTTATACAAATTATCTAAAATGTTTCATTCATTTGCATTGTTAGAAAAGACCACTTGGGGCTGTACTACAGGTGGTACACAAACCACAGATTGAGAACTACTGTTCTTGCAAGCCAGGACATCATGCTGTGACTAGCTTGGACTCCAAAATACACTTAGTGTGTTACAGTTAATTATTTGAACATCTATTCATAACACTCACTGATCTTTGTCCAAAACACAGAAGGAGTCCAGGAAAGGAAAGTTAGCAGCGATGCTCTCAAAGTCCTCTTGAGAAATATAGCCATCATGGTCATGGTCATAATTCCTAAATACAGACTTCCCATTGACAAGAAAAAATAATTTCAAAGATATTTCACACATACCTCAACATATGTCCTACCAGTAGCAGTTTTCTATATTGTGGAGGCATACTCTGAAAATGGATGTTGTCTACTCACATCCACCAACTTCCTGATGTGTTTATTGACCACAGAAGGGTCTGGTTTGGTGGTGACACCAGAAGCCCAGTCCAGTGGGGCCAGGGGCTTGTTGGGAGTTGTTGGAGAGGTAGGCTGTAAAGAAACATACAGTACACATACACAGGACTTGGATCAGCAAATACTCTGTTATACCAGGACTACAGATTAAAAAGGTAATATTTTCTTGCCCTGAATGCTGAATGACAGCACAGGTTAAAATATTTGTAAGTCGTCAAAAAGAAGTATTATGATACAGGACAAAAGGATCTTTAACCTTTCAGACGAAATATCAAGTTTTTTGAAACTGGACATACTCAGTGTGGACAAGCCTGAACACAAAACACAACAATAAAAAAAACAAATACAAACCATTTCTGCTGAAACTTACCAGTGATTTGGGGTTACGTGGTTCCCTTAGCAATGACAACTCATAAATCTCATCTTCTGTGTAATAAAGATCTAAAGAAAGCTGAAAATACAAATATTTTGGATATAATTAGTTTTAAAATCAATGAACAATTGAAAGCATAGTACACTTTCATGTAATGTTTTAGACTATTGAATATTTGTGACAAATCACATCACAAGTGTGGACAGTGTAGTACAGTGATTTGGTGCTCCTTGCAACCCACAGAGCTGTATACTGTAGAGCAATTTTCAATTTTCACTTTCTTTCTCAACACTTTATTTATACATTTATACAATATTTATACCCTTATTATGAACAAAGTCCTAATATATGTAGAGGCTGCCTCAACCAGTAAGTACATCTAAAACAAATAACAATAAAAGCCATTCAACCTCCTCTGCATACCCAACCACGTCTGAAATTGAGCCATTACTAGCTGCCTGCCTAGATGAAACTGTTCAACCAGGTTAAAAGTCCCAACCCTCTGAGGGCAGAGGGAAGCTGACACTGTAAGGGAATTCACGCATAGACGCACAAACATTGTGTGCTGCCTCGGGTTGAGATTTTTCCATATTGAACTTGAACCCTAAGGCTTGTATATGACCTTCATTGTGTCCAGCACAGCCTGACTGCAGGGCGCAGATTAACCTTCAGGATCTTCAAGTCGAATTTTTGAAGGGGGGATAGAGCAGCCATTACTACCCAGGTGAGAGAGAAAGGCCAAATGGGAGGACCCTAAACTGCAGAAACGCTCTGTGGTCTGGGCAAATGGAGACATGAAAGTATGTGTCCTTTAACTCTAGGGAAGTGAACCACTCCCTTCTCTCGATGGATTCCAAAATATGTTTTGTATCCATACGGACCCTGGAAAAGGTAAGGGGGACGCTGCAGAAACTGGATTCTGTCTCCATTTTGCCACAGTAGCCACAAGTCACTGGTCTGATGTGCATATTTTCCAACTTTCCAGGCGTGGCTGGAAAACAGCTTTGGTGGTCGGCCCCCCAGCCCTAGCTGATGTTCTTCTGAGGTCCTGAACCTCTAGGGGGATATCTTCATTGGGGTGGCCCCTTGGGGTAAGAGCGTGGCTGGTACCCTAGTTGACGCTGTAGTGTTTTACTCCTCTATCTGAGGCTACAAATTCTGTACCAGGCTGCCTGTCAAATCCTCCAAGACCACGAAGACTGGTGTGGGGGCTGAGAGCCCCTGGGTCTATTCCAGGTACCACCTGCTCTGCTGAATGTGTGCTGAATACATTCTTTTGTGCTGCAAACCTATCCTATACTCTGAGAGTCTGGATGAAACACTGCCAGGCACGACAGATATGTTAGTGAGGTATATTTCTGATATTCTCCAGTATGGAGGTCTGTGCCAGCCAACTCTGTCTGGTGGCACCAAAGTCCCTTGTAAGCTGGGCATGAGCTATAAGGGCTCAGTCAATTAAGGCCATGTTGTTATGATCTTCAGGACCCACAGTGTAATAGCTGCCAACAAAATAGCTAAAGCGTTACCCAAGCAAGCCGCTCTTGGAGCCGCATTGTAAATCCGACACATTTCTTGTGAAATTTCTTCACTGGGCACGAGGGGTTGGACATCCGAGCCGCCCTTTCCCTTTCGACTACCATATCCGCCAGCCCAGTCTCTGGAACAGAAACCGAGTGATGGGACAGGAAAATACCAGCCCAGACAACCAACATGCTCATCCCCATAATTATGGCTGCACTCAAAATATTTCACACACTATCAGTAGCTCAGGTCATTTTCCCCTGTGCTGACATGACCTGACTCTACCTCACACTGTGAGGAATCAAGTCTCGCTTCCTTCACATTGTCCACCGATAGCCTGTCACTTTCAGATTGGGAGTCATGTGCATATAATGAAAGGACATCCAGTAGAACAAGCTTTTCTTCCTGATGTGATGGCAGCCCGTCATAAGAGGACACACTTTGATCGTGTAGCTCTGTGACTTTGCCAGAGACACTGAGCCTAGATTTCACCCACTCTGTCTGAAAGACTAGCTGTCTTGCTGGGTGTAATCTTGCTATGATCCCCATGATCAGGAGTGTGCACACATCTGAGCATGGGTTTTCAATATCCCCCATAAAATGTGCCACCCCCAAACAAGAAGGGGGTTGGGGGGGCATTCACCAACTGGGCTTCTGACCAAAAATTTATCAAATTAAAGTATGCCCACTGCAAACACGGAATAACAACAACACAAATAGCACCACAATGGTGTTTCCAGTACAATAATAAACTTAGATGAATGAATTCAATGTCAGAAAAGTAAATGGACCTCAGTACTGAGGAAAAATCATGAATAGGTCCTAAATGGGATGTAAAAACTACCACTCACAAATGGACGAGGGAGGGTTGAAAACAAAACTCCCACTCACTGCGAACAACAAGGTCCTGTGGCAGCTGCAGTGGAGTGTCGGATTGTTTATAGTGGAGTTCATGGAATACTTACTGCTCTCGGATGAAGCGAGTAAGGCAAAGTGGAAGAAGCATGTTCACCCAGATTATAGGTGGTGAGCCATGCCAAGTCACATGACTTTGTTGACATATGGTCTAGGTAGAAGGATCATTCAAGGTAAGACCATGCTGATGGTCTGAGTGAAGTCGAAATAGATCCATAAAGAGCAGAAACAAAAGAGACACAAAGCGGCAAGAAGAAGCAAGTTGTGTGGAAAATAGCAATTCCTAAAAAAAAAAATGTTTTCAAGAAAAAGAAAAAGATGAAAGAAAAATAAAATACTTCATCTTTTTTGGGTTTTTTTCCTTCTTTGTACACTTTCGAGCAAACAATGTGCTCTTTGTAGATCATTGGCAGACTTTCTGGGGAAGACCTGGTTTGATCCGGAGAGACGGCATCCATCCCACTTGGGAAGGAGCAGCTCTCATTTCTAGAAATCTGGCCAAGTTTATTAGTGGACCAAATCCATGACAACCCAGAGTTGAGACCAGGAGGCAGAGTTGCAGTCTAACACACTTCTCTGCCCTTCTAATTCAGCAGTTACCCACCCAAAACCCTACGCAGAGTCGCAGTCTAACACACTTCTCTGCTCCTCCATTTCAGGAGTTACTTAGTGAAAATCCTATAGTGACGGTGTCTGTCCCCCGACCATCGAAATTATTTAAAAAGGTAAACAGAAGAGGAGCTGTGCATAAAAACCTCATAAAAATTAAAACCACAAGAGCAATAGTGCAAACGAATAGGAGAGTTAA
>NC_060164.1:4034909-4041520 GCF_021292245.1 Micropterus dolomieu | reverse complement strand
CCCAACCGGTGGAGGCAGATGGCCGCCCACCCTGAGCCATGGTTCTGCTCGAGGTTTCTGCCTCTTAAAAGGAAGTTTTTCCTTGCCTCTGTCGCCTAGTGCTTGCTCTTGGTGGGAACTGTTGGGCTTCTATAAATATCATCATAGAGTATGGTCTAGACCTGCTCTTTTATGAAAAGCGCTGTGAGATAACTGTTGTTGTGATTTTGCGCTATATAAATAAAATTGAATTGAATTGAACTTTAGACCAGTGATTTTAATAAACCTTCAGGCTTTAGGATACTACCTGTGGAGTGGTGATCCCTCACCGTTAAAAGATAGATGAGGTCCATGTTTGGTTCCACTTGGGCCGCTGCACTTTGCAGCGACACCAACTCATTGAAGGTCATGTAGAGCTGATGCATCTTCACTAAGTTCACCTTATTACTGTCATCAACCCAGTCTGGAAAGACTACTTGCACTGCAATCAGATCCTTGAGGTGCACACCAAGGATGGGGATTTTAAAGCCCTGACAGTCAAAGAAGGCCTTTCGGTAGCAGGAGTAGTTGTTGTTCGAAGAGACCAGCTCTGTCATCTCGCTCCAGATCTGCAGCAGGGAGAGAAAAATTTGGGTAAGTGTGATGGCCAAAACACAGACTTGTTCAGGTAGAGCAATGCATGTGTCATGTCTAATTTCATTTGTTGCTTTTAATTCAGTTCAGTTTTATTTAAATAGCACCAATTCATGACAGAAGTTATTTCATCCCACTTAAATTCACTTGCATTGAACATTGAAATTATGATTCCAATATAAAGAAAATTGTTGTGTTATGCTAGCCAATAACTCTTAAATCAAATACTTCAAAGTCTTAAATGACTGACATGTTCCTTATTTTTGGGAGCTTCTCCTTTTACACCACAAATGAATTGCACTAGAGTCTGACTAAAAATTCACTGTGAACATACTGAGCTTTCAACTGACAGCAGAAAAGGTCCTGCAGAACTGGACTTAGAATTTGGATGTTTTGATACTTTGTTCACTGTAAAAAGTTGTTCCAGAGTACATTTGATCTGTTCAAGCCAATTACAACCACTGTTCTTTGTGGAGGAACCAAGTTCTGACAGCCAGATTTGAGGCTGTCAGGTGATGTGTCTGTGATAAAAAAGATACAGTCCGGGTTGACTATCACTTTAATAGATCAATACACTTTTTAAATTGATACCAAGATACAAATTGGAAGTTAAGTAAGCTACGGATAAATGTATGTTACATATGCTGTAGGAATACTTGTTTGCGGATATACAGGACATAAAAGTGCATTAAAAGGCTGGAATTGACATACCTTAACAACTTCTGGAGCCAGATATGGGTGTGTCTCCTTTAGTCGAGAAATGGAGCTGTGGCTCAGTCCCCCCACCACTGCCATCAGAGTGTTGAAGTTCTGTAGCTGCAGAAGTTTCTGATGACAGACAATGACATGTCAAAAATGTCACTTTTGCTTCTTTACTGTTTATCTAATCAAACATATTCTGCTTGTGCTGTAAGATATTGCACAAAAAAACATAGCACAGGATGTGGTCTCATCGCCAAATCACCAAAGACTATTCACATTTCCTATATTTATTGTGTACATGTCGTTATACAACCCAGTGTCGTAAAATGATAAATGATAAATCTGCCTTGTACAGTGCCTTGCGAAAGTATTTGGCCCCCTTGAACTTTTCGACCTTTTGCCACATTGCAGGCTTCAAACATAAAGATATAAAACTGTAATTTTTTGTGAAGAACCAACAACAAGTGGGACACAATCATGAAGTGGAACGAAATTTATTGGATATTTCAAACTTTTTTAACAAATAAAAAACTGAAAAATTGGGCGTGCAAAATTATTCACCCCCCTTGAAGACAACACCACCATCATCGGCCGGATTTCAAACAACGATGAGACTTGGGATATCGACAGTCTTGCAGGGTTAGGTGGATTCCTTGAATCAGCTTCACAGAGAACCTGACATGGTCATCTCATAACTCCACCCTAGTAAAGAAAGCTCAGCAGCTGCATTTCTTAAGGAGGAAAACTTTTCACGGCAAGTTCTTGTCAGCTTTTACAGAGGAGCAATAGAAAGCATCCTGACTGGAAACATAACCAACTGGCATGGGATGTGCACGGCCCAGGACCGGAGGGCTCTGCAGTGAATGATTAAGACTTTGGGTCATTGGTACCCATCGACCAAGCATCAGTGATATAAGTGAGGTGAGGTCTCGGATGACTTCACACATAGGAAAGCAAAATCCAAGAAGAGATCTCACAGTTGTTTCTTTCATTTCTCCTAGACACAAATGAGCTACTTTTAAGAAATCACCATATACAAAACTTATTTATGTCTTACTCTGATCAAAACAAGAGATCTTTAAATTATCTTCAAAAAGTCTAATTCAAGCACATGGGACCATGAGATCAGACACTAATCTCAAAGAAAACTCAGCTATGACACCTGGGATTTCATGATTCTTCTCAAATATGTCTCAGTTTTCTCATTGTGACCTCAGGAGCATGTAACTCACCTGTGTCTTACTCTGATTAAAAGATGAGATCTCTAAATGATCTTAAATAAGTGTAATTTAAGTCTCCAGAATGTGAGTCAGAAAAAAAGCTCCAAGACATGTGTCAGTGTTGTTTTGGTGATCCCACTTAGGGGTGAAAAATAAAGATATTTTAGTCAAATATTGAGGGACATTTTTAGTATTTTCTACTTTTATTCCCCTGATTTTAAATGTATTTTTGCTGTTTATCTAAGTTCTGTTACTGAGAAGAAGAATAAAATAAATTTTGTCTATGACAATAATGCAAATACAAACTACAAATTACAAATATTATGTTTTCCAGTATGTTAAGATGGTCACAGCCAGCATAACTGGAACAGCCACCACTTTGACATGATGTTTAGAGATTAATTCATTAAGGACTGAATGCACGCACATTTACTTTTGAAACTTAAGTACATTCACTATGGAATCCTTTTATACCTTTACTTGAGTTGAATTTGGGCGACTTTAATTGTGGATATGGTATCCTCTTTTGAGTAAAGGAAAATTTTACTATATTTAAAGACAACCAGTTCTTCACTGTTAATTGTAGCTGGATGGTGCTGTAGCCCCTTTGAACAGCAAGGCCGGGGTTCAAATCGTCTCGGGTTACGTATGTAACCCTGGTTCCCCGAGAAGGGGAAAGAGACACTGCGTCGGTTACGACACTATGGGAACGCCTCTAGGCGTAGCAGGTCTGAACGTGAATGAAATCACTCCAATCCTATTGGCTTGTTGCTAGAACGGTAAGGTGTGACGGAATAACCGGAGGAGTATAAAGCACACCTGTACACACTCATCATTAGCTTAAACTATGAAGCAGACGCTTCAGGCGGGGAGAGAGGTGCGGCGGGCCGACGCAGTGTCTCGTTCCCCTTCTCGGGGAACAAGGGTTACATACGTAACCGGAGACGTTCCCCTTCGAGGGAACTCGAACTGCGTCGGTTACGACACTATGGGAACGAGATACCCACTAAACCGTGCCGAAACCCCGCCTGCCCCAGTGTGCAATAAAGTGGCACGACTAAGAGGAGAGCGCACGAGTGCCAGGTGCCGAAGGAAGGTCAAGACTGTAAAACCGAATGAATGTGTGTGGAGTGGCCCAGCCAGCCGCTAACAAACATCCTGCAAAGAGGCCCCGGAAAGGAGGGCTCGAGAGGCCGCCATGCCTCTGGTAGAATGAGCCCTCACAGCCACAGGTGAAGGCAAACCGCGCACCTGATAGGCCAGGGAAATAGTCTGAACAATCCAGTTGCTAATAGTATGTTTGGATGCGCCCAGCCCTGGGGGACCCAAAACACACTAGCAGCTGGTCAGCCTTCCTCCAACGGGAGGACCTCAGAGTGTAAATACTCAGTGCTCTGACAGAGCAGAGCAGATGAAGTCTCCCGTCCTCCGCCGTCACATGAGGTGGAGGATGAATGCCTGCAGCACTGTGGACCCTGCCGCACAAGAAGTCACTTTAGGGATGTATCCTGGACAAGGGTGCTGGATAGCCCTAATATTCCCCGGGGCAAACTCCAGGCTTGCGGGGAAACCGAAAGCGCTTGGAGATCCCCCACCCTCCTCAGAGAGGTTGCACGGAGCAAGGAGAAAGGCCATCTTGAGGGTCAAGTGCTTAGCCTCAGCTGACTCCAGGGGTTCGAAGGGGGCCTCAGCCAACGCCCCAAGAACCACCGCCAGATCCCAAGTGGGAACCTTGGACCGAGTCGCAGGTCTCATCCTCCGGGCACCACGGAGGATCCGTGTGGACGGGGCCCTGGAGCTGAGGAGGGTCTTGACTGCTCCGGCTGTTAGACCCGCCTCTAGGTACTGTGCCCCCTCAGGGGCCAGACCCACAGTCGCCATATGGCGGGGCAAGGGTGAAGAACCCGGCCCTGCGCCTGGGACAGCAGGTCTCTCCTCAGAGGGACCTGCCACGGCGGGCCGTCCAGGAGCGATCATGATGTCCGAGAACCACACCCGGGTTGGCCAGAACGGGGCTACGAGCAGTAGGCCGACATTGTCCTGGCGGACCCGCTCCAGAACCCCCGGGAGCAGAGCGACTGGGGGAAAAGCGTACAGACGTAGCCTCGGCCACGAATGTACCATGGCGTCCAGACCCAACGGGGCTGGAGGAACGAGAGAAAACCATAGCGGGCAGTGCGTTGAGACGCAAACAGATCCATGTCTATGGGGCCGAACTCTTCGCACAAGAGGGGTGAAGTCTCCATTCCCCGGGCCTCAGCCCCTGCCTCGACAGCAGGTCTGCTCCCTGATTCTGCGTCCCCGGGAGATACATCGCCCTGAGCGATAGTAACCTCTGCTGGGACCACAGGAGGATCTGACGCGCCAGTCTGTACAGAGGGCGCGAGCGCAGACCGCCCTGGTGATTCAGATAGGCCACCACTGTTGTGTTGTCGGAACGAACCGGGACGTGGTGGCCTTGGAGATCGGGCAGGAAACTCAACTAGAGCCTGGAACACCGCCAACATCTCGAGACAGTTGATATGCCACTCGGATTGATGCACCTGCCAGGATCCCCTTGCAAAGCGGCCGTCCATGACCGTGCCCCAGCCCGTCTGTCGAAATGACCAGCCGGCGACAAGACCCTCCCAGCACAGGCCCCTGGGACAGGAACCAAGTTTCCTTCCAAACTGATAAGGAACGAAGACACTTGCGCGTAACCCAAATCAGACGGAGAGGATTTCCCCTCGGGGAAAAACCCTTGGTCCTTAGCCACCACTGCAGGGGTCTCATGTGCAGCAGTCCAGATGGTATTACGCTGGACGCAGCCACCAGGAGACCCAACACTCGTTGAAAGTGTTTTATAGTGATGGCGTGGCCTAACTTCACCCCTTTCACGGCAGCCAATATGGTGTCGACACGTGCCGGAGACAATTGTGCCCGCATCGTTGTCGAATCTCATACTACCCCTAGGAACGTAGTCCGTTGGGTGGGCGCCAGCACACTCTTCTTTGCGTTGAGCCTCAGCCCTAAACGCCTCAGATGAGCCAGAACGACATCTCGATGCCGAACCGCCAACTCTCGAGACTGGGCCTGAATCTCCTCAGAGACTCCTTCTTGGGGACTATGAAGTACCGTATGTAGAACCGGCGTCTCTGTCTGGGGGGGAGACACGTTCCACGGCCCCTTTCCTCAGCAGAGTACGAACTTCCTGTCCCAACACCGGACCTTGCTCCGGGCGGACCACAGTCTAAACCACCCCGTTGAATTTTGGAGGGCGGGTTTTGAACTGTAGTCGAAACCTATGTATGGCAGTGCGCAGGACCCACGGAGAAATGTTCGTCAGGCTCCGCCAAGCCTCTGCAAAGTCTGCCAACGGAACCAGCCCCTTGGGGCTGGTGGTCGGTGTCTCGTGTGATCTTCTGGTGGACCCCTGAAGCCCCAGAACGGCAGGGGAGAGCCGCCGAAGATCCACGGTGAGTGAGTCTGAACGCCGCCTGACTGCAGACCCTCGGCGCAGGCAGTACGGCGTGGACTCGATGGTGGCAGGTGCGTCCTGAACGTGTAAACGGCGGGATAACATCACCCGTTGCCACGGCGGAGGGGGGGGGGAAGACTCCCCTACACCGGTCTTCCCTGAGCTCCATCGGGACTGGATGACGGTCCTCAGATCGCGTCTCACAGAAGGCTGAGGGTGAGAGCGCCGTCTCGCTGCCCCAGCTCCTCGGGGGGGCCCCCGAGAAGCGACACTCTGCTTCCTCTCCTCTCCGTAGGAACTCGTAGTGGGAAGGGACCTATGCCTGGCAGCCTCAGCTGCCTTGGGTCCAGGCCGGCGAGGGAGGTACTGGCGGAACGCTTCGCCCTGCGTCTAACGCACCATGGTTCTGCGAAGCTCCGCCAGATCTTCCTCAGAGGGACCCCCCCTGAGGAAGCGCCTGCTTCATAGTTTAAGCTAATGATGAGTGTGTACAGGTGTGCTTTATACTCCTCCGGTTATTCCGTCACACCTTACCGTTCTAGCAACAAGCCAATAGGATTGGAGTGATTTCATTCACGTTCAGACCTGCTACGCCTAGAGGCGTTCCCATAGTGTCGTAA
>NC_060164.1:4027771-4034889 GCF_021292245.1 Micropterus dolomieu | reverse complement strand
GGTCGGTGTCTCGTGTGATCTTCTGGTGGACCCCTGAAGCCCCAGAACGGCAGGGGAGAGCCGCCGAAGATCCACGGTGAGTGAGTCTGAACGCCGCCTGACTGCAGACCCTCGGGGCAGGCAGTACGGCGTGGACTTGATGGTGGCAGGTGCGTCCTGAACGTGTAAACGGCGGGATAACATCACCCGTTGCCACGGCGAAGGGGACCTCAATCCGGTTATTCCGTCACACCTTACCGTTCTAGCAACAAGCCAATAGGATTGGAGTGATTTCATTCACGTTCAGACCTGCTACGCCTAGAGGCGTTCCCATAGTGTCGTAACCGACGCAGTTCGAGTTCCCTCGAAGGGGAACCAGCTCAGGACAAGCCTCCAGTAAAGTTCTCCAGGCGTAGACCATAATGCAAAACAATCAAGCGCACTAACTTCTCCCTAGTGCTCCTAACCGCTTTTAAAAAGCAATAAGCAAGACATTAATGAAAACATACAATGATGAGATCTCTTCCATTTCTCCTATTAAAATCTCGAATTTAATATCCGTTTGCATCCAGACTGCAGAGCAACCTCTTTCCCAAGGCTGAGTCTTCTTAATTAATCCATCTGCACTGCACCCTGCAAAATAGTTTATTTACATTTATGACTTGTTATTTAGTGGCCTATCTAGTGTGTATATTTTATAACTTTATAACTTTATGTGAGTAGTATAAAGGGAACTACAGCATAATCTCATTATACAATCCCTGTACATTTAATTGTTAAGTAAATCTACCTTGTACCCGATATAAGTAGAAGCCAGGATGATAAGACATACAACTGAGAAGGCTAATATAATGCAACAATATTGATACTGACAGCCATTCTAACTGATTAAATAGTCAATCCAAAATATTCCATGCAGCAAACTCCTACAGCTGAGGGCAGTGTGTTAAATGATTTCATCCTTGAGCTTGTCTGCAGACAGTCTCTACTCTGATAGGAAACAGAATCACTGAGAGAGTCATTAGGACACTGATGAATTCCTCTCAGTACTGATGGAGGAGTAATGGAGACGCTCTAGCTTTCTCATAAGATGAAGAAACAAAATTACAAACAACATCTACAAACCTACAATGAATATTGATACTGCTTCATTGACAGAAGGAGAACTCCCATTCATGTTTATGAATGGACGTTGACAACTTGGCTTCCTGAAATATTATCCGAATATAAAACAAAAACAAAAATGACTTACTTTTAGAAACTATTATCAACATTTACTTTGGATAAAATGTCTATATCACCACAGAAATGTAAGGCATCATAAAGAGAAATGGCTACAGTATACGATTACATGATGATTAAGGCTTGTGTTATTGAATGCAGTTATCACTATAAATGCAAGAATGTGCTTTTCTCTAACAAGAGATTTGCACATCCAACTACCTCAGATGCAGGTGTGTTGGAGGCGGGTATCACTTGTTTGGAGAAAAAAAGATCCTACACTCTGCTCTTGCTCTGCATCACAATTTGATCAAACTAATGTTTCGGCCCCTCTGGACCAACATTGATCTTATATGGATAATACTGTGTGGGACAGTTATTCTCCTGATTGGACAAACTCCATTTGACCTCAATAAGAAGCTGCAACACAGACGTTAGTTTCATCAATGCACGATTTATTAAGTCTGGGTTGAAAAGTACAGATACCTTTGCAACATAGCCACAACTAAATTTTAAAAATTATTATTATTAACATTAAAAAATTGTATACATGTTTCCCATGTTCAAGTGGTAATTTGAGTTTCGAATATAAAGTAAGATGAATAGAATGCCAGCCAAGTCATTCTTATGTTTTCTGAACAAAAACAACCCCTGAAAACATTGAATTGCTTAGTGGCCTCTTGCCTTACCTGAGCTACATGGATGTATTTGGTAATAACCTCTGCACGGGTCTGAGGTGTTAGCTTGCTGAGCACCATGAGCTGGACCCATTGTGAGACTCCGTTGAACAGTGCAATAGAGCGCTCAAGAGTCGGGTTGTCCACCACGCAGCCGTTGATAACATAGCTCTGGTAATCAGTGAACTGGGGACAAAAGGGAAATACAGGTCAGATACCCAGCTCTCAATTTTTAATCTAATCTTCAGGGTCTTTAGGGTCCTTTAAGGCCCCTAAAGCAGGCTGGTTGTTTTTCTATGTGTGGTCTATGCTAGCATGCATGTCTTTCACAGTGGGAGAAAATCAGAGCACTGGCGGAAAGCCATGCAAGCACGGGGAGAACATTCAAACTCCACACAGAGGCCTGGGACGACCGAAGTTTGAACCAGGGAGCTTCTTGCTGTGAGGCCACAGTGTTGTCCATTGGGCCACGTGTGCCATTGAGAGAGTAAAGAAAGGAGGGGTGAGAACTGAGACAAACAAGAGTGAAAGGGGTTGGACGAGCTTATGTGCTTGGATCAGGAAGTTGAGGAATTGAATGAGGCACAGGTAGTTGAATTATGAGAGAGAGAGGTGTGGTCCTGATCCTGGACACCTTGATTGAGAGACCAAATGACTGACCAGCATGGCAAAAAAAATCATCGGACAGAAGCAGAGCTGTTTGTAGACATACCGATATCCTTCGGATTGACTTGAACTCCAGGAAAGTGAGATGCTCGGCCAGCTCCATGGGCTCCAGGTGGTCAAACAGCAGCGAGGCCTTGCCTTTCTTGGCCTGCTTCTTCCGCTGGGTCAGCTTACGCATCCAGTCGTATGATGGACTACAAAGTGAAAACTTTATGAATTATACGTAGGTTTTCAATCAAAACAAGAACAACTGGGCTTATGTATACTTAGAGATGTCTTACCAGGGTGAAGAATAGAATTGGGATTAGTTGTACTTTAGGGCGAGAGTGAGGACTAAATTGCTGGCACAGTTAATATACTTACTAATACGGATCCATTCAATAGTTAGTCCAAAGTGGATCTGTATGCTCTTTATGTCTTACATGGTAGAGATGTCGAGGAGCTTTAAATGCTCCTCACAGCCGAGCTGAGCAGCAACATCTCTGAACTCTTCTGTTATCCGGATCAGACCCAGGTCCAGATTGAACTCTGCAGGGAATGTCACTATCCAGTACCTGAACACATAGATTTCAACAATATAATATTTAGACAATGAAAATGGTGACATGATAAATGGAAAACGTCTAATTTTAGCTCTAAATAACTTTTCACTGAGCCACACAATGACACTTGTGACCTTGTGGCTTGTGACTCATGTCCCTGTATTGTGGTGGTATGGTTCTCAGTGGGGTGATCCCACTGAGAAGTGTTCTTAAAACACAGGGTTAGTCACAGGTTTTGGATCAATGTTTAAACAAAAGCAAATTAGTGTTCCTTGAACAAGACACAAACAATGTGTGAAACCTTGAAACTGTATCCAAAGAAGGTTAAAATCAAGGGCAGCTGGACTTGGTTGAAACTGTATAAACTGCAATTGTATGTGAAACTGTAAGCTCTGGGTTAATAACCACAAGAAATAAAGTGCAACATCAGGTGAAATGAGGTTAAGTAAGCCTTTGATTTTCTGTGGTCTTGATTTAGATTTCCCAGAGGCTGAGAAATTACTATTACTATTGAGAGGTGTTGATGTGTAGGGATGGATGAATGTATATGTTGCACCTCACCTCATTAAATAACAAATCTTCAGCCTGGTTCTCCTGTAGTTGTCATCGTTGCAGTCACGGTACGTGGGATTAAGTTAAGGACTTTTTCCAAGGTTTGACAAAGTAGTACAATGTAATGCATGATACATCTGCACATAATAATCAATCACACTTAAGGTATTCATTGGCTGCTGTCTGTGGCTGAAAAACAGGAAGCAAGTCTCTCCACATCATTCATCATTCATCATTCATGATTCGTTGTATCTTTCCTCTTTCTCTAGACGCAGTCTTTTAGCCCCACCGATGACTGTGTCCATTCAAAACAAGTATAAACACTCTTTTTGCTGTTGCTTCCTGCTCTGGTCTTCTATGTCCATATCATGCACAAATGTAAGATTGTCCTTCCAAAAACATTAATTGTAACAGTGCTGAAGCGTTTTCCTAGTGTCTCCTTGTGTTTTTTCCCTTCCGTGTTTCCAGTCTTCCCGCCTGTCGCTTTGTGTTTGTCATTGCTTGTGAGCCTGTTGGCATGGGCACAACTATCCCTTCTTCACTCTCCTGGTTACTGACTAAGCTGCACCCACACACCTGGCAAGACTACAAGCCACCTGTGCCCACCAACCAAAAAAAGGAAGCTTACCAGTTGCGGTGCGGGTTATGATGTGCCAAACTCTCCTTTTTAAACCCCTGACCCAGAATGCAATTTCAGTTTTGTTGTGATCAGCAGTCTTGAACCCCTGGAAACTCCACTAAATTTTAACCCTCTTAATAGTAGGCTCCTTCCCCAAGTCGCTCACTGCACCAAACCTTTACATCTCTCTCAAGCAACCATTAAGACTAAATGAAGTTGCACCTATTCTCTTCCCCTCTTTCCCCCGTAGTCTTAGGTCACCCTTGGTTAAAGACAATCCCCCTGCAGACTAGTCCACTGGTAAACTGTTGCTGGAGTTCCTTTTGCCATCATCTCTGCAATCTGGCTAGGCCACTGGCTCCCCACTCACTGTTGGACCCCCTGACCTGTATCATGACCTAAGTGAAGTGTTCAGTAAACAGAGTGAGCTCTCCCTTCCTCCTCACTTTCCTTACTACCGCTCCATTAAACTCATTTCTGGATCAATACTGCTCATTGGACATTAACAAACAGTACACAACAAGAGAAAAAGTGTAGGGAAGGACAGTCACTGAAATGAAATGAAACATCATCTGCAATGCTTTCTTATGGGATTGATTAGAATTCCATTAGCAAAATGAAATATTTAGGTTGGATTTCCTGTAAGGTAAGGAATAATTTATCTAAGGCATTATGTAGTTTTCAGTGGCTACTAGCCATGTGGTTTTAAGATTGCAACCAGGTGTGCACTCGTACTCGTGCTTGAACCATAGGCTTGAACCCATGACTGACCATAATCCGAAACACAACCGCTTTCATATAGAGATCCCACAACTAAAGCGGAAACACCAACACGCTGGTTGTGGCCTTTCATGTTCAGGCTCTGTTTCTACCAACGTTGCATTCAGCGCAGCGAGACGCATTTAGGCAGAATACTCACACAACATGCTGGAAACTCAGGTAAACCCCTACTGCAACGTTACAGTAATAGTTTTATCAGCTTGAGGTTGAACTAATCCATGCTCATTACATGATAACGGTACATTTACTGCATTTAGCCGACATGATACTGCAGCGTTAGCTCGCCTGCTGCTTTCAGTAAACAACATTTGTACTATCTGTGTATCTTTCACCGGAGGCTCAGCAATGTCAACACAGCTAAATGTATTGGATGATAATGAAACAGTTAGTGAGCTGGACTGATTATTATAAATGAGATTGTTGTCACACTTTATAACAGTTAGACCGCAGTAGTGATGTGCGATACCACTTATGTTCCGATCCGATACTAAGTAAGACCAGTGCTGGTATTGCCGATATCGATATTTTTTACATGTTTTATTTCCACTTTAACATGTCAAGTTTCACCCGACATCATTTGATTCTTGTTTGGCCTGACAGGCTTCAGCACATAAACCTTTATTGTTGTTTTGTATCCTAAGTGGACCTAATGTTGGAATCTGTCTTGCCGGGAATCGTTCGTTTTGTGGTGTTAGTGGACTGCATTAACAGCAGAATATTGGCTGTTCCAAGCAACACAGAAAACAGGTGTGTGCTTGATTTACATTATATTAATTCATTTAATGTAATGTAATTATCCAAAGCAACTTCTCTCTGGAGCAACAAAAGGTAAAGTGTCTTGCACATGGACATAATGGTGGATGGGTCACCATGGGAATCAAACCCAGATCTCTCCCACCAATGGCATGGGTCTTATCCACTGCACCATCTCCACCCATTTAAAAGTAAGGTTCCAGCCCATTGACAATAGTAGTAAAAATTTTACTTAATAATAAGTGATTTCATTGAGCCCCTTTAAAGTACATATCATCAGCCAGCTTGAATACAATAGCCAGCAGTATTTTGACGTATCCTGTGTATTAGCTGTAGTTCCTGCAGGCTTTCTGCCAGATGGGATATATCATCAGGAGTTTTCGCGCCAGTTCTGAGGATGTAACATACCAGCGATGCATCAGCAACAGGGTGCGAGGAAGCAGGTTGGCCTGCGTCTTCCCGCTGTCATCTATGAAGAGAAGTGAGTCACAAAATGTCACCATATTTAAACCGTAGGTAAAAGGTTACATTGATGTTCAAGAGGGAAGCCTAATCATGTTCTTCTGACTCACTTATCTTAAAAGGTAATACTTTTTTTTTCTCTTGTCAACCAATCTGATGAAAAGATTGAAACCAACATTGAACTCTCCTGCTAACAAATATAGTCTGTGTATCAAAGCTAGATACAACTTATAGAGCTAACGTTTGCTAAAACCTCAGGTTTTAGCCGCTTTTCTAGGAAATGACTGAGCAAGTATTGTTGGTTTTGGTCTTTTCATGAGATTTGTTTAAAATAAGAACAATATAGAATAATGCCAGCCTTATCCTTTAAGTGTATCACAGCCTGTCTGCATGTCCCTCCTCTACAGCCCCCTAATTTCCCAGGCCCCTTTATTGCCATTTTCCATCCCTTCACAAGATGTCCCTGAACTTTTGTTCTTTTCATCTGGCTACCCAAACATCTACACACCTGTTTACACTTCTTTCATCTGCTCTGCAGTTGTCTGGCCTTCCCCACCCACTTCCTCACCTTTATCTTGTCCCCTTATCAGTCACTCTTACATTTACTGGTCCACTTCCCTCTGTTCCCATGTCACTTGCAATATGCTGCAATGTTGTCTAGTTGCACTTTGTCTTCACTTTAAAACAACCTGAACCTACCTACCTGCCAGTCTCATGCTTGCCTGCCTCTACTGGAACCTGCTTGTCTGCCTGTCACTGTCTGTAAGCTTTACAATCAATAAATCAATGCAATTAGCTTGGTGGTTTGGGCCCCAGTTTATGCCCGCTTTGTCAGGTAGGTAATCCAACCTTGGTTGAAATTCAATC
>NC_060164.1:4024045-4027671 GCF_021292245.1 Micropterus dolomieu | reverse complement strand
GTCCTTTCATCACTTCCCAGGAAACTCAACAAACGTAACCTCTTGGCCTCAGGTGAAGATACCAACGATGGTCGTTCAGTCTTGGCCTCAGGTGAAGATACCAACGATGGTCGTTCAGTCTTGGCCTCAGGTGAAGATACCAACGATGGTCGTTCAGTCTTGGCCTCAGGTGAAGATACCAACGATGGTCGTTCAGTCTTGGCCACAGGTAGTCTCAACGACTGTAACGACTGTCGTCACAACACCAAGGAACACTAACGAACCAGCGGTATCGATGACCCGGGCCAACGACCCCACTGAGGTTAAATAGCTGAGTTTCCCTGCCAGTCAGTCAGAACTGAAAAAGTCCTTTGGATAAGGGACGAAACGTCTTCCAGTATCTTCAACCAAGTCCAGTTGCCCTTCATTTTAACCCTCGTTGGATTGGATGATAATGAAACTGAGCTGGACTGATTATTATAAATGAGATTGTTGTCACACTTTATAACAGTTAGACCGCAGTAGTGATGTGCGATACCTCTTACGTTCCGATCCGATACTAAGTAAGACCAGTGCTGGTATTGCCGATATCGATATTTTTTACATGTTTTATTTCCACTTTAACATGTCAAGTTTCACCCGACATCATTTGATTCTTGTTTGGCCTGACAGGCTTCAGCACATAAACCTTTATTGTTGTTTTGTATCCTAAGTGGACCTAATGTTGGAATCTGTCTTGCCGGGAATCGTTCGTTTTGTGGTGTTAGTGGACTGCATTAACAGCAGAATAGCGGCTGTTCCAAGCAACACAGAAAACAGGTGTGTGCTTGATTTACATTATATTAATTCATTTAATGTAATGTAATTATCCAAAGCAACTTACAATTGCTATTTATGTCAGAGGTCACGCGCCTCTGGAGCAACAATAGGTAAAGTGTCTTGCACATGGACATAATGGTGAATGGGTCACCATGGGAATCGAACCCAGATCTCTCCCACCAATGGCATGGGTCTTATCCACTGCACCATCTCCACCCATTTAAAAGTAAGGTTCCAGCCCATTGACAATAGTAGTAAAAATTTTACTTAATAATAAGTGATTTCATTGAGCCCCTTTAAAGTACATATCATCAGCCAGCTTGAATACAATAGCCAGCAGTATTTTGACGTATCCTGTGTATTAGCTGTAGTTCCTGCAGGCTTTCTGCCAGATGGGATATATCATCAGGAGTTTTCGCGCCAGTTCTGAGGATGTAACATACCAGCGATGCATCAGCAGCAGGGTGCGAGGAAGCAGGTTGGCCTGCGTCTTCCCGCTGTCATCTATGAAGAGAAGTGAGTCACAAAATGTCACCATATTTAAACCGTAGGTAAAAGGTTACATTGATGTTCAAGAGGGAAGCCTAATCATGTTCTTCTGACTCACTTATCTTAAAAGGTAATACTTTTTTTTTCTCTTGTCAACCAATCTGATGAAAAGATTGAAACCAACATTGAACTCTCCTGCTAACAAATATAGTCTGTGTATCAAAGCTAGATACAACTTATAGAGCTAACGTTTGCTAAAACAGGTTTTAGCCGCTGTTCTAGGAAATGACTGAGCCTTTTTAAAAATGTAACTAAATATCTGTGAGCCATGTTTGGTGCTGAGAGCTACCGACAGGATAGGGTCAGAAAGTATTGTTGGTTTTGGTCTTTTCATGAGATTTGTTTAAAATAAGAACAATATAGAATAATGCCAGCCTTATCCTTTAAGTGTATCACAGCCTGTCTGAATGTCCCTCCTCTACAGCCCCCTAATTTCCCAGGCCCCTTTATTGCCATTTTCCATCCCTTCACAAGATGTCCCTGAACTTTTGTTCTTTTCATCTGGCTACCCAAACATCTACACACCTGTTTACACTTCTTTCATCTGCTCTGCAGTTGTCTGGCCTTCCCCACCCACTTCCTCACCTTTATCTTGTCCCCTTATCAGTCACTCTTACATTTACTGGTCCACTTCCCTCTGTTCCCATGTCACTTGCAATATGCTGCAATGTTGTCTAGTTGCACTTTGTCTTCACTTTAAAACAACCTGAACCTACCTACCTGCCAGTCTCATGCTTGCCTGCCTCTACTGGAACCTGCTTGTCTGCCTGTCACTGTCTGTAAGCTTTACAATCAATAAATCAATGCAATTAGCTTGGTGGTTTGGGCCCCAGTTTATGCCCGCTTTGTCAGGTAGGTAATCCAACCTTGGTTGAAATTCAATCACATCTCACTCACCAAATGCATGAATGCATTCATTTAAGAGTGCATCAAAAGTTGCTGCCTTTCCTAAGGTGGATGATCCCATAGTGGCAAGCTGGAGGAAGGACAGAGGTCAACACTTCCTGTTCACTGCTCTGGACCTTCCAGGGTTTTCCTGGGAGCAGGAGAGAGACCGTTATCAGTAAGAGAGTCATAACATTCAGACACATCTTATGCTAGCCAGGGTGGACATGTAATACAATTTATTAGAGCCCATATGCTATGTATACATATAATGCTTTTGTGACTCCCGATGGTTTTCCTGATCTTTATGGGGCACTTTATGTGATGTGAGAATTGAAATGATTCCTACACCTGATCATATTTCTAAGCCTAAACCATATCAGGCAACATACTCTACTGTGCAATTTCTTCAGGCTTTTCCTAGCAAAGTGTTGCAGTGCTGCAGTACCGGAGGCTGCAGTTTCAGGACCGCGATCCTAGGACCGGAACTTCATTTGTAGGACCCTTGTTTACTTTGATACTGCCAACTAGCTGGCTGGCTAAATATGTTACTTCTATCTTCTTGACAGCCCCCCGAAGCCAGTTACCCTTACAACAACACTCAACGAGTGTGTGCCTAACTCTAAGTTATTGATTATATGCATGTCAACTGGTTAACCCTACAGCTGTGCGTTACCTTCTTTGTGTTGCTGTGCATTACCAACCACCACTCCACTAGATGGGGCTGTCACAAAAGAACTACTGTCCCAAGATTGCGTGGGTCCTGAAACAAATGAAAATGCTCTGTACTTGTATAGCGCCTTTCTAGTCTTTTCGACCACTCAAAGCGCTTTTACACTACATCTGCATTCACCAGTCATACACATTCATTCAAACAGAAACTAACATTCAGACACATTCATACACTGAGCCTAAGTGCTCAAACAGAAACTAACATTCAGACACTGAGCCTAAGTGCTCAAACGGAAACTAACATTCACACACATTCATACGCTGGCAGAATAGCCGCCAGGGGCAAATCGGGGTTCAGTATCTTGCCCAAGGACACTTCGACACGCAACCAGGGGGAGCCAGGGATTGAACCGCCGACCTTCCGATTAACGGCCAACCCGCTCTACCTCCTGAGCCACAGCCGCCCCGAAACAGCAGCCTCCGGTACCGCAGCTACAGTACATAGTATTGGGTCATTGGGTCATCCTGGCTCACTTTCTCTGGCTCTACGCTAGGGCTGAACGATAATAATAATAATAATAATAATAATAATAATAAATTTTATTTGTAGAGCACTTTTCAAAAACAAAAAAGTTACAAAGTGCTTTAACAAGTGTAAAAACAATAAAACACAAAATAAATACATGATAAAAGCAAGAAAACACTTCAGAGACTAAAATACA
>NC_060164.1:3995285-4024025 GCF_021292245.1 Micropterus dolomieu | reverse complement strand
TTAGAGCCCATATGCTATGTATACATATAATGCTTTTGTGACTCCCGATGGTTTTCCTGATCTTTATGGGGCACTTTATGTGATGTGAGAATTGAAATTATTCCTACACCTGATCATATTTCTAAGCCTAAACCATATCAGGCAACATACTCTACTGTGCAATTTCTTCAGGCTTTTCCTAGCAAAGTGTTGCAGTGCTGCAGTACCGGAGGCTGCAGTTTCACCCTTGTTTACTTTGATACTGCCAACTAGCTGGCTGGCTAAATATGTTACTCTTGACAGCCCCCCGAAGCCAGTTACCCTTACCACAACCATCAACGAGTGTGTGCCTAACCCTAAGTTATTGATTATATGCATGTCAACTGGTTAACCCTACAGCTGTGCGTTAACCTTCTTTGTGTTGCTGTGCATTACCAACCACCACTCCACTAGATGGGGCTGTCACAAAAGAACTACGGTCCCAAGATTGCGTGGGTCCTGAAACTGCAGCCTCCGGTACCGCAGCTACAGTACATAGTATTGGGTCATTGGGTCATCCTGGCTCACTTTCTCTGGCTCTACGCTAGGGCTGAACGATAATAATAATAATAATAATAATAATAATAATAAATTTTATTTGTAGAGCACTTTTCAAAAACAAAAAAGTTACAAAGTGCTTTAACAAGTGTAAAAACAATAAAACACAAAATAAATACATGATAAAAGCAAGAAAACACTTCAGAGACTAAAATACATGTTTAAAATAGATATAAAATATATATAAAATAGAATAAAATAAAATAGGATAAAATAAAGTCAAATAAGCAGGCTATTCCAGAGCCTCAGGGCCCTGACTGCAAACGCTTTGTCCCCTTTAGTTTTCAGTCGAGACTCTGGAACAGACAATAGACCTCTGCCCGAGGATCTCAAGGTACGTGCTGGTGTGTATGGGACTAAATGGTCAGAAATATAACAAGATGAGAGGCCATGAAGAGCTTTAAAAGTGATCAATTAATTTTAAAGTCAATTCTAAAACATACTGAGAGCCAGTGTAATGAAGCTAAAATAGGAGTAATGTGGTCATATTTCTTTGTTCTGGTTAAAAGCCTGGCAGCTGAGTTCTGGACAGTCTGGAGTCGATCAATAGATTTTTGGGTTAAACAGGCGAAAAGGCTGTTGCAATAATCCAGGTGTGATGAAATAAAGGCGTGATTGATTTTTTTTACAATGAGATTATTTCTAAGCTGATAAAAACATGACTGCACAATCTTTGTGGTGTGCTGCTCAAAACCTAAATTACAAAACCAAACCAGACACCAAGATTCTTTGGAACAGACTTAATGTGATTCACTAGGAAACCAGCAGATGGCAGTATTTGTTATCTGCTGGAACCCAATTACCAGGATCTCTATTTTGTCTGAGTTCAGCTGGAGGAAATTATTTGACATCCATTTTTTAACTTCATAGTGTTCATGCAGTCGGTAAGTGAACTCAGCATTTCAGGGTCTGTGTAACTGATGGGCAAGTACATTTGTGTGTCATCAGCGTAGATATGAAAATACTCTAATTGCATTGTTTTAACTAATATTGTGAATTGTATGCGATTCATTTTTAAGCTCTGTACCTTCTGTATTATTCACAACGGACAAGCAGTAAATCAGTGTACACTGTCCATTCTTGTAGGTCAGGCCTGTGTTAGGATGAAATTAGGTGATGCATGAATTATTATTATGAGCAATGGTGGAGAAGAAGCATCGAATTGTGATAATATGAGAAAGATAATTTGAGTCAAGTGATGGCATTAAATAATATCATCAGGCCTACCTACAGACGACAAGAAAAAGTGAGACCAAAACCGAGTTCAACCACCAATCATTGAGTCCTTTTTTCAGTTCAAATCTCCCAGGAGTCCATCTATCTGTATCCCAGTAAGGAAACAAAAAATACAGTTTGAGGTTCAAATCAAAAGTTGGCCAATAAATAAAACGAAGTGACGCCTCTCCTGTTTAATAGACAAGCTTAGTAATTCTCCCCCCACCTTCAATCCTTTAAACTGAAACCTAACATAAACACAAGGTGTCTGCAGATGTTTCTATCCATAACAGGGATATTTTGATCCATGACATGACATTTTTATCCAGAAAGATGATGTTCATATTTGCAGGTTGGATGTTAGACGCTTGGTGATGATGTTTTACCCATGACACTGATGTTTCATTAATCCACTGACATTTGTACACCTGCCAGGGATACTTGTAACCACAACAATGATAGTTCTACTAATAACAAACCAATTTCTTTATGCACAACATTTTTACCATTATATTATAACAACATTACCAGTCATATTCAAAGCTAAAATCCCAACACTGATGGGACGTTCTTGTCTTACCAACATGGCCCATGCCATTAGCAAATCATGTAGAATAACTATAATAATAATAATATAATAATTTATAATCAATATCCAAATCATGCTACCATTTGACTTAAAGCAGCCTTGATCTCACACTTGATTTAATCCTGTGGTTTGTTGAGGTGCTTAGAATATCTGTATCGTAGGATCAAAAGCCAACCACATCATTCAGACAGCTGAATGAGGATCAGCAGTGCATTGTGGGAGAAGGGGACTCTCTGGGTTTGGGCCTTGTTATTGGCTCAGTATGCAATCAGCTGTAATCACCTTGGTGAGGGAAAAAAGACGTCACTGGCCAACACCTAATTTATTATTTGACACTTGTGTCAACCTCAGCAATTATTTTTTCTGTGTTGTCTGTGTGTGTGTACACAGTCGAATGAAAGAAGGCATTGTTTTTTGACTGTAAATGGAATAAGATCTTAAATGGGACTTTGACTAGATGTGGTGATTGCTAATGTGTCTGGTGATTTCAGTATTAACAATAAGTTCTTATTCATAAATAACACTAAGAGCAGAAATAGCGTTTGCCTTAGGAATGATTCCATATATAAATTTATATGAATGCAGTGACCTCATATAACCCCTCTACCAGTCAAAGATGCAGTCATGCGTTTCCTTCAATCATTTATCCCAGAAAAGTTTGCTGCATAATAGTTTGTGTTTTTTACAGCTTGATACCATCAATGTTGCACAAATATCACTATTATGCTCACTAATAATAAGTGGATAACTAGAAGCTGTCCACAACCTAACTGAACAAAATATGGCTACAAGTAATTATCTATATAAAAGCAAAAGCCAAACCCACGCTTTAAAGTATATGGTAATGTATTTGGGAGTGGTTACAGCTACCCATCTGAATTTAAGGCATTGGTTAAGTCTAGTAGATATAAATGCCCCCATGTGTAGGATTTAAACATTTCTGACTAGGTGACTACCTCTGAAAACAGCTGCCAGCTGCAGATTTCAGAGGAATTCAAAACAATGAGCTGAAAGACACTAAAACTGCTTCATAGCGCTGAGGAGAACTGCAGAGTTGGTGATGATGATCTCTGGGTTCATCAATATACATTGATATAGACCCCTTTCACAAGCAGTCAACTGAATCATTGCAAAATCTAAAGTTGATAATTGGTGCAGCTTAAAAACAAAGTGAAAAATACCTGAACATTTGACCACCTGGAAAACCACATTGTGGGTTCACCCCAGGGTGGTGCACTTGCAGGCGTGCGTTTCAAAGAATAACACCATGCCACTGTTGTGAACAAATTCTCCACTGTCTTTGTTGACGCTGCAGTGGTAACAATGTATGAGATGAGAGTATCATCAGGATCAGCAAACCAATGATAAAGTGACTGTCATTTTAAAATACGATGATTAATGACTACTGCAGTTTTCAATTACATGAACCGTGATCTTTGTCTTAATAAAGCTCCACCCTGTCTTTTTCTCAGTTTCACAGGGCAGCCAATCACCATACACTAGCTGTGCTGTCTTGAATAGTGTATCAGCATACAGCTGGCCAACCAAAACAGAAAGCAAAAGGACTGCTACTGACCGTACTTGCCAGGGCAACTCGTTGACTCACAAATTGTGGTGGAAGAGGTACTGAGATCCTTCCATTCAAAGTGTTACTCAAGTAAAAGTATATTCAGCTAAATGTACCTAAAGCAGTGGTTTTCAAAGTGGGTTGTTTGAGAGGGTTGCCGCAAAAAGGGACATTTATTTTCACTACAATTCCATCCATACAGTCACACAATGACAAACTACTGTATTTTGGTCATTGGTTTCATACAAATTCTGTAAAGAAATGTCTAAAAGCAAAACTCTTATCAAATGGGGGTCCATGGTCTAATTTGTGTCAGTTTAGGGGTCCTTGATGTGAAAAAGTTTGAGAACCACTGACTCATGGAGGACAAATAGAGCAGCCTCTGTCAATGTTATATATGTGTGTTAAATATTTTTTGTTCTTACGTATTATATTACTATTTCAGATGTATTAAGCAATATTTCATTGTTTGTTAACATTTAATGTGTAGCTGGTTGAGGTGGAGCTATTTTTATTTTTGATTTTTATACACATAGGATGTTATCAGTTGACTGACTGAAATGTAATCACTCACTATTTTGATAATCAGTTCATTCAGTGCAATCATTCTCTGGTTCCAGCTTTTCCAATATGAGGATTTGCTGCTTTTCTTTCTTTATATAATTGTAAACTAATTATTTTGGGGTTTTGGACGGCTGTTCACAACATAAGACGTTTGAAGACAACACCTTATGCCATAAGAAACATACATTTTTCCATAGACCAAATGACTAATCAATGAATTAACATTTACTTTTGCTCATTTAGCTGACACTTTTTAGAAAAGCGACTTTCATTTGAGGAACAACATACAAGGAAGCCAGGACAGCTGAATATAATTATGCTTAATATCCCATTGACCAAAAAGCCTTGACCAGTTCTGAAAACATTTCAGAATCATCATCATCACAGCTGACATACAATGAGATATACAACTGTGACAGTGACCACAAACTCTGGAAGTGGCTTTGACCACACTTGTTTGTGGCAAATTCCATTTCAACAAAATTCAATCAATTCACTTTATTGCTGACTTAAAGTCCATAGTACAACCATAAGCAATTGGTTGTTAAGACTAATCTATTATGTATACCATGTGTCTGACACCAGGGTAAAACTAGAGGATTTCACAGAACATAGCATAAAAACAGTGTAGTCAGGTTACTGTGAGAATGATTACAAAAGGCCAGCTGCTAATTAGCAGAGTATGTCTCGTGTCTTATAAATGAGTGTTCGTAAAAAAAATCTATTTATATTTGAGGGATGAGTTTTTCTCTCCTTTGTTGTTAAAATGTAATCTTCCTCACTGGCCTTGCTAGGTGCTTGTGAGGGATTTGTCTCTATGATAACATGTCCTTGGTGAATCTATCTGAAGGGATTTTTGTCTTTTTAATGCAAGAAAAAAAACTGTTTTGAGAACATGTTTCTTACACTGCAATCAAAAATCAAGTTGGTAATTTAAAACAAACAGGCCTTTTTTTCTGTCACTAAAAGTTTTGATTGCTAAGCTGTCCTCTTTAATTACAGGTCAAAAAGTTTTCCTTGTAAAGTCAGAAAGTTAATGCAGATTAATTAGTTTTGCGAGTCAAAAGATCGAGATAAGAGTTTCTATTGGTTTCACCCACCAATCATGGGATTGGATCCACCGAATGGCCACACTCACAATCCCTTCGCTCCGTTGCTGTCTGTCTGCGGTCTGCTAGTTCCAGCCACCAAAACTGACTTCTCAACCGTGTTTGTACCTTTTGTCATATACCAGACGAATAATATTACTTGCTGTGTGATTTATTATAACAGACCATCCAAGACGCCTGTGCTCCAGTTTTTTCGGTGAGTAAAATTCTAGTATTTTTTTTTATGTGATTATATATATTTATGCAATTATTAGCAGGTATCAGTTTCTGCATAAATAGCATGTTGGGTTAGCTTGTTAACTAGCTAATTAGCCAGCTTTGAGCAATGCCAAGCTGTGTTAGTGATGCTAACTTAATGGGAGTGTAAGCAGAGCACTCATTGCTGGGGGTGGCTGCCGATGTTATGCCAAGCCCTGCATGCACTTCCAAGTACTATTTAAAAACGATGTGCTATTCTTTGAAGGGTTCATCAATGGTGATAAATGATTAGAAGTATATATTTTATTAATGTTCAGACTCATCAGTATTTCATTACACTTTTTAGAAGTAGCATTCCTGGATATTAAGCAAAACTAAACCGCATTTTATCAATGTGCAAGTGTCTGAAAAGGACCTTAAGAGGTGGATGCATTATTTGGCAGAACAGATATTGTAGGCTACCTGCCGAGATTTGCGGGTTAGGGTTGGCAATTAGCAGTTAACTAATTTCTGTGCACAATTTAATTATTAGTACCCTTGAATTTATAATTCGTGCACACAATTTAGCATAATCGCCTACATGCCATTAGTCTTGGGTGTACACTCTTAACATATATTGCTTGGATTTAATACAGTTTTATTTTGATTGCTGATTGAGATATGTGGATATAATTCGGGTTTTGGCTGTTAAACATTGTGTTACCTTTGACATCCCTTAAACCTGCAATAAGTGAACTAATTCAGTAACTTCTCTTCATGAGTTGCTAATAGCCATGTGCAGCATGCCCACAGAACTTATTTGTAAATTTGTAGTTCTACATTACTACAAATTTCAATTCAGTGCCTCTATTCTGTAAAGAGCTTCCAGACAAACATTTTCACATTCACACCTACAAGTAATTTAAAGTCATCAAACCTTGCATGTCTTTCATGTGTGGGAGGAAACCCACACAGACATTCAAACTCCTCATAGCAAGCCCCCCAGCATTACAACATTTCAGAATTTCACAAGAGACGACAACAGCAGAGATCACATATTTAAAGCTAGAGAAATTTCTTGAGTGAATAACATAGCTGACTCGTTGTCCAAGTTTGTTGAAGGGAGATGACTCATTTGTTGGTCTTGATCTTGACTGAATAACAATTGTATTTGGTCTTGGACATTATATAAGAGGTAAGAAGAGAAGTGAATGTGATTTAAATGTTGGTCACGGCTTAAATCAAAGCATAAATATTGTTAGTGCATATGTTTAATATTTGATTTGTGAATGCACCTACATAATTGACACTCTTATCAAAGCAAAATAACAGAGTAATTAAAGCAAGGACAGGCACTTCTGCTTGCTACTGACAGTGTGACGGAGAGATGCCTCACAAACAACAAAAAGGCTATTCTGAAACTTTCAAAGTGTTCTCTTTCACGTTGTCTGCGTGGACATCACGCTACTTTCACGGTGGGTTAAACATGAATGCATTATATGTCATTTTCTACGGGATACACACACTGACACATTCTTCTGTTTTTCTTCCTTTTGATTTCACAGCTCAGCTGCGCATATTACAGTCAGCTGTGCCCGTTAGCATGACTTGTGCTTTTCTGCCTCCACAATGGGTCACTGTGTCTCTGCCTCTGGTTTACGGATGCGTCATTGTGTGCTTAGTCCAGTGACATACACGTATGTGCGCACAGACACATTCAGACAGAACACATAATGCAAATGCAAACATGTACACCTGCGCACAAACACACAGACACACACACAGACACACATTGCACTGCTCTTAAAAGCCCTGCCACACACTGAGTTCACAAAATACCAATTTAACAAAGTTAGACAGCAGATACAACTGTAATATTATATTAACATTAATATTCTGCTTTGGCAACATTGTTTACCAAAACAGACACGCCAATAAAGCATACTGAATTGAACTAAAATATCCCATCTTTGACTTGTACTTTTTACCACAGCCCAACACTGTCTTAATTACACAAAATGAAGCCATAGCTGAACTCCTTGCTAAAACAGTAATGTTGTTCCTTCCCTTAGCAGGGCAACAAACAGGCTTGAAATCTTGTTCTTGTTGACACGATAACTAGCAATTATAAAAACCACACAAACTACACAATCTACATTTCACAAGCAATCAAACCTTACCCCCTAACCAGCATCGACACAGCAACCATCCGGGCTAAAGATCCGTCCCGTCACTGAGATAACTGTAACTGCTGGATGCTGCAAGCTGCTACTGGCTGTCAAGCAGAGAGACTCCCATGGTGGAGCATATACTACGCTATGACCTCCTCCTCCTTCTCCTCCTCCTCCTCCTCCTCCTCTTGTTGGTAAACACAGCAGCCTGGAGCAGCTGCAGTCCTGCCATGTGACATTACCCACACACACACACACACAAACACATCAGGTTTATTACATTTGTGAGAGCTGTCCACTGATTACACTTAAACCTCGCCTTAATTTTAACTGCTGCTATGTGCTTAAATCCTAACTTGCACACTTGCACAGACAAGGAATGCCAAAAAATCAAGGTTTGAAATTGATTAAACTAAAGCTGAGCTGAGAAGTTTGCTCTTAAAGATCCAATCAGTATTTTTTTGATCATTTCATTATGTATATATTTGAGTTTTCATGTGTGAAAAGACAGAACATACTTTTAAGTGGTAGGGGGTTCAAATAAGTTAAAGTTTAAGTATGAGTCTACTTCACCAGTTTACTGACAGACGAGGTGAGGAAGGAGGGAAATAACTGGAGTAAGAACTGGAGTTCGAGGCGAGTTCAGTCATAGGCTGCAGCTGAACACAGACTCCAACACGCACAGTGGTGCTTCTGTTGCATTATCTTACAGCTAACGTCTGTACAGTTGGTGCATTTTATCTTTGTGAACAAACGCAGAGAAATTCACAGAAATGATGCAAGGGAAAAAAGTAATTTTGCTTCTGTCTGAAAACACCTTGAGCAAACAGCTGCCTATTATCCAACAGATATGGAGTAATGTTTCTATCGTCCTTATGAAGTCCACTGATCAGCTTTATTTTACCTCAAAGTACCATTGAGGAGATATCCTCACTTCCAATGGTGTTGAGATGTAAAACAGTACTTGCATACAAAAAAGCAAACAATAAAAATAACAGTGTACAATAGCTGAAAGTTAAAATATATAATATGCACTGTTCTTTTAGCTCATTCTCACTTCACCAACTTCTGAGAAAAACATGTGCCTCTTTAAATTCTCTACTATGTTCACCAGCTAGTAGCTAACATTTTCTGCCTGCTCTTTGCTGCAGGGCATGTAGTGCACAGAACCTTTTCACTGAAAACAGCTGCCTGCTGCTTCTGCAGTTTATGCGCTATAATACCAATAATAATACCAATACAAAACAAGCAAAAACTGAATTTAGAACTAAACTGCAGAGTTGGTGATAATTCTCTGTGCGTTCATTACTAGCAACACATTACATATAGTTTAATCTAATATTTATTGATTATAGCAGCTTTAGTATCTGACCTTACCAGCATCTCTAGGAAATCTAGTAAAGATTGAAGAAAGCAGGGTTCCTCCTTTGAAACAAAAAAGTAAATACTGTATAATTTCAGCCAATAAAAAGATATTTATTTCTGTCAAAGCAAAGGTACAAATTAAAGATAAAATCTATGCAACAAATATAATGCTTTTAAGTGACCATGTGCTGACAATGTAAAATGTATCACAGATTTTTTCATAGTAATTACATTTATGCCTCAATTATAACAAATGTTGCACCTTTTGACAGTGCACACCGGAGCTTCTTTAAACGGTAAATCAGATTGTCAGTGCCGTTCTCACAGGGATGCCAGTGCAAGCAGACACACTGAACAGGTAGTGTGTTAGCAATGGAAATGATGCTCAGAGCAGACAGAGTCATGTGTACTGCTGCAGACAGATGTTGCATCAACCTTGGTTTCAGACAGCTGGTAGGACGGCTTAAACAGATGGCCTCTGAGTTTATGACTGTGTGTGTGTGTGTGTGTGTGTGTGTGTGTGAGAGAGAGAGAGAGAGAGAGAGAGAGAGAGAGAGTGTCCACAGCCACTCATATGTTCTGTTTCATCAGCGAGTGCATTACCACCACAGCCTGGTTAGTTATTCTTGTTAATCCTGTCTACTGAACCTCATTAGCTTCTAAAAAGATGTAATTAAAGTAAAAAAGTGATAGTCACAAACATACACATTGTAAATAGTAAATGGACAGCAATAGAGTTTCTAGTCTTCCAACCACTCAATTCAGATACATTCAATGATGGCAGAGGCTGCCGTGCAAGGTGCCATCTGCGCATCAGAAAGAAACTAAACATTAACACACACTCAATTTGATGTTCAGCATCTTGCCCAGGGACACTTCAGCTTGCAAACTGGAGGAGATCAAATTGCCGATCTTCCAGTTGGTGGGTGACCCGCTCTTCCTGTAAGCCACAGCTGCTCCTACAAAGCCACACACACCCTCTCTCTCTTTCTTCTCACCCCCTGATGTGGTCTGAGATAAGGTTTGCTAGTCACTTGTCATAAAAGCTCAAAGTGAGTCCTGAGGAAGTAACACTGATATTCCTTCTTTCTCCAAGTCTGAATGAATGTGAATAATTTATCTAACCAGTCAGCTAACATAAATCAGCAAACGTCTTGATGTTTAACCCAACTTGTACATGAAATGAGCATGTTAGTAACTCACAGAACTGACCTCTTGCTTAATATGTAACAACACTACAAAAGGGAAGAATAGCTTTAAATACAACCATGGTAAACTGTGTTGTTTAACCTTAGGCCAGAGTACTAAACGTTTTCAAATGGTTCAGAATGCTGCAGCTACTACTAAAGCTAGTACTTTAATAAGAGAAACGATGAAATAACCAAATATCTGAATTAAGGATAATCAGCACTCTAACAATCAGTAATCCAGCAAACCTTTCTCAACACAAGTTGTTTTGATGTTCAACACAACTTTTATATTTGTATGAAGTGATAAAGTTATTAATTTACAAAAAGAACCTCCTGAAACAAGATTGCGCTTTTTCTAAACTTAAATTAATGATATAAGAAATCTACTCCACATCTGTGAGTTGAATGATGACCATACTTAAACTCACCTCTTGGAATGTACGAGGGAATTGTTCGAGGGAAAGGACGTTTTTTACCACCAAAATATTCTACAAGCATTGTTTTACTACAGGAGATTCACTTATCCAAGACAGCAGATAAACTCACCTCACCACAGTTTCCTCACTCGTACTCAGTCTGCTGTAACTCCAAACAAAGAGCTGCCACCATTATGATAAACAAAAAAACACACTTCAATCATAATACCACTACTGTGGATCCAGAGGTCAATTTATTGCATAACATAATATAACATTTCTATTCAAAATGCCAATTTATGCATCGCTAATATCCATCCCTCCTTTTTTTATGCTTTCTTCACCTCACTCTCTGCTCACTCAGACACAGCTCTTACATAATAGGAGAGAACTTGGTATGTAACCCAGCACGTATAGGCTCAGTACGGCAGGAAGTCACTGTACTGAAATTAGCAGACACCAGTGGCGGTTCTAGACCAATTTTATTGCGGGGGCCAGGCTGGGGCCAGTGGTTTTGTCAGAGGGGCCCATTTAATCCATGACAAAAGAGAAAAAGGCAATGTTCAAGCTTTCAAAATGTGCTGTTTAGTATATAATGTAATGTTTTAGTAACTTACATTAGTTACGTTATTTGTTTCAGTAACAGGATCTTTTCAGTAACTTAGTTATAGTTTTATTAAATTACATTATACAAAAAGAAAACATTCCTGTTAACTTCAGCTCAAGTTACAGAACATTCTTTGATGAATACTTTGGAAGGCTTAATGAGCAGTTTAAGCTCTAGTGTACTAGACATTCTCTGGATCCCTGTTTGTATTTTGTATTCCACTATAACTTTTGCTAGGAAACAAGAAACACCACCATATTCACCCCTGTTATTAGTCATGATGTGAAATATACACAAAACAAAATACTTGATAGTAGGCCATCATCTGTGCATTATGGAGTGGAATACATATTTAGGCAGACTGCATGTCCAGATAGGACCAGTAGGCTACTGTTATCTCTTTTTGTGTATGAAAAGAGCTGTTTAAATGCAATGCATTATTAAATTGTTATGTTAATATTTTACCCTTTAAGGAGGAGGAATTTCCAGTAATCTCCAAACTATCCATGCAATGGAAACATGGATTACAAGGACAAAATATTGTCTACAATGCTGCATTCAGTTTAATGTACATTTCGTCGCAAGGAAGATATATTACTATGATCACTGTAGACCAGGGCTGTTCAATTACAGATTCGATTGGGCCAGATTTTAAAACCAGGACACAGAGATGGGACATTTTCTCACGAGTTGGGATCATTAGGATTTTATTGACACACTTATATTGGTACTCCTTATTGGTTCAAGTTCTTTATCGATGCTCTTATCAGTCCTATTTATTACTAAATAACTGAATATATTATTTTAAAAAATAATGTAACATTTTTATTAACAAAATGTTGTTTCTAGAGCAGCAATAGGATTTACAACAGCAAAGTAACTAATAGCTCATTGGAAACATATCTAACATGTCAGTAAAATAAATCCTATTCCTGACGTCAACATACTGAGTGAAGTTTAGAAAGAACAGAAGAAGAACCTGTCCTCCCCCTCTTCCCTCTGCTGCTGCTGGTAGAGAGGAGAGCTGATCTCTCTCCAGGAGCTGAGTTTATAATGTGCCATATTTTAATGTACTGGCAAACTAAGCTAAACAGTTACTAAAGACAGAGAATAAGCTGTTAGCTGAACTAGCGCTGTGCTTGTGTAAAACCGAAACACAGCTGGTGGATGAGAGACTGAGCAGATTAAAACATTGCGTTTTGTGTGTTTATGCTTTTTAAACGGGTGTGGTGGTGAAGTATCGCCTTTTTACTCGTGACGCTTTTATTGCACCACGCAGCCTACTTAAAAAGCGTAGTTATGTAATGTCCACTCACTCTTTAGCTACTTTCATAGACTCTACATGTAGTTTACTTTTGTTGTCATTAGATTATGTGCTGGGCCGGATGTGGCCCGCGGGCACCAATTCAATAAGGCTGTTGCAGACTTTTCGTTCAGAGGGGGGCGGCATAGGGGGGTCCAAGGTCTGTGTTACAGGGGCACTGGCCCCAGTTGGCTCCCCCTCCAAAACCGCCACAGGCAGACTCCCTTAAACAATACATTGTTTTCACAGAGTTTGGTCTTTATGATGCATGGCGTTCTCTCCACCTTACTCTCAGAAAATATACACTATATTGCCACAAGTTTTGGGTCGCCTGCCTTTACACGCACACGAAGGTTAATGATATCCCATTCTTAACACATAGGGTTTAATATGAGTTGGCCCGCCCTTTACCGCTATAACAGCTTCAGCTCTACTGGGAAGGCTGTCCACAAGGTTTAGGAGTGTGTTCATGGGAATTTTTGACCATTCTTCTAGAAGCGCATTTGTGAGGTCAGGCTGGACAAGAAGGCCTGGCTCGCAGTCTCTGCTCATCCCAAAGGTGTTCTGTTGGGTTGGGGTCAGGGCTCTATGCAGGCCAGTCAAGTTCTCCACACCAAACTTGCTCATTCATGTCTTTTGCTTCTGCCTTGACAGAGTTTCTTTGCACCAATTGTTCTTTGAGTTCTTGATCCAGCCATGGAGCAATAACAGTTCTTACAGTTTGCTTTCTTACAGGGGCATGTTTGTCAATAATCTGATGATTCAAATAAAAATCCCATGTGTGGTCTACAGAGACCTACTGCCAAAGCCCTAAATGAGTTTATTGTCAGTGTTATGTAAGTATTAATAAGTATGAAAAATTTATTTATTTTGCAAGTCACAAGGTGTTTTACAATGATAAAAAACAGCAACAATAAAACAGTTGAGCAATCAGAAAATCATACATAAGGATCAAACATTATTAAACCATAGAAGGCATCAATCATCAATAAAATCAATGTATTTGTGTATATTAAAAGGCGCATGAATAATCAAAATCAAGACATTTTTGTGTTTTAAAGAGAACATAAACATTCACATTTAAAAGTTTACGGGGTGACAAAGGCCTACTTAAATAAAAGAGTCTTCAGCTGATTTTTAAATGCTTCAACTGAGACTCTAGACCGTAGGTCTGACGGAAGAGCATTCCACAGTGTTGGTGCCACTTGGAATACACCATCACCTCTAGTTTTGAGACGTGCACGCGGTACAGCTAGTAGGCCATGGTCTGAGGATCTTAAGAGTTTGAACTGAATCCTGAATTTTTAGGGAGCTATGGTAATGAGAACAGGATGGGTGTTATATGAGTTCTTCGGCTGGATCTGGTCAACAGCCTTGCAGCAACATTTTGGACCATTTGTAAATGAGGAGTTGCAATAATCTAAAGAAGAAGAAATGAAAGCATGAATTATCATCTCAAGTTCTGGTTGTGAGCAGGTTTGAGCTTGGCAATATTTCTTAAATGAAAGAAACATGACCTGGTCAAGATTTAACATTTTGATTAAAGTGCATTGATTTGTCAAACATAACATCCAGATTCCTGAAATCGGGTGCAACAGAAAGGACCTCTGTCTTATCTGTGTTCAGTTGTAAGTAGTTTTTAGCCATCCAGCTTTTAATGGCAGTGAGGCAGTTGCACAGTGTGGTCAGTTTGTCATACTCATCTGATCCAAAAGAGACATACAGCTGGATATTATCAGGGTAACAGTGATAGGAAATGACCTTGAAATTGCTTATGATGTTGCAGCACTTTGCAGTCTGTGCAGCTGGTGTGTTTATTGTCCTTGATGATCATGGACACCAAGTGAAACAGGAGCTGTTTTGTTAGTGCTACATGTCTTTGTTTTAGGCCAAATAAATGAGAAAGTTAATGCTATGTGCTTTATGCTATATGGTGACATATGTTTATCTACTGTATCTAATATGGCTTGTGGTATGTTAATAATATGAATTACCTGGAGGTTTAAAGAGCAACTGAACCCCCTCCGAAACTCTTGTTTGTTATTTTAGCCTGGTGTTAATTAGGTGCGAAGTAATCAGATACACCCCATGGATGAAAGTAACGGAAAGGAGTCCTATCCAGCAGAGCTGGTTCAGTCTTTGTGTGTAACTATGATGATGTAACTATGGTGATTGTTCCCTCTGGCTGGGTGAATTTTACACGTGATAAATACAATATTGCAACTGGGGGCTCTCCGCAGCACCACACAACTTTCTAAATTCTTCCCTCTCACAGAGAAAAGAAGTCAGGTCGAAACCAAATTTGCTTTATCGGCATGAATGTTAATACAACAGTATTGCCAAAGCTAAAGGAAAATACAAAAAAACCCCAATTCAATTCATATAGTTCATCAAATAAATAAAATAAAATAATTTTATTTATATATATTGGATATAGAATAGTATTATATATATTATATTATAATATTTTAATTTCTCTACAACTTCTTTCATTAGAGCCGTGCCTCCTTCTCACAACAATAACAGCAGCCATCTCTGCAACACTTTGCACCTTCCTTTCAATATAATATAATATAAATACATAGATTGCATTTAGGCTTGTTGGATCACATTGCGTGTAGTAAATAAAGGTATTTGCATGTTACCCTCCCATTACTTTGCACAATAACATTGAAACGCCCCAAACTGCTATGTGCTTGTAAACTGTCTTGCACTTTTGGAAGACGTCATTCTGTGTGCACACCATTAGTAGATCAGCTTACATGTTAATTTACTGGTGAAAGTTTGCACACATTTTTATTCATGCAAACCTTTGGTATTTCTGGCCTTTTGTCAGTGCATTTTCTGTGTCTGTTTGTACTGGGGCAAGTCGTCAAAGTCATTGAGACAACTTGCTCCAAACTAACAATGGTTAGCTCAACATAGCACATGTTATTGTCTCCTGTACCTGTGCAAAAGTATTATTTCATACATAGCAAAGTTGTATTGCATAAAAAGTAAATTATTTACTTTTAAAGTTGAAAAATAAAAAAATTTGCTCACCTCAGATTAGAGATGAAGATACTTCATCGTCACATACACATCGCAAAATTCATCTCCTGCATTTAACCCATCCCACAAGGAAGCAGTGGGCAGCAGCTATGCAGCGCCCTGGGACCAACTGAGATGTCCATCAGTGTCTGGTCAAACGGCACTGACTGGAGAACCTAACATGTTTTTGATGGTGGGAGAAACCAGAAAACACTGGAGGAATCCACAGCAGATGCAGAAATTCCAGACAGAAAGAGCAGGATAACCGGGGCTTGAACCCGCAACCTTCTTGCTGTGAGGCCACAGTGCTATCCACTAGACCATCCCTCAAGATGCCATGACCACATGGGAACAGGAAGTTGACCACAGAACAAGAAGTCACACAAAGGCGCTATTTGATTTTCTAAAGCATCTAATTGTTGCAGTTATGAACAGTGTGACAACTTACCCCACTCTCCCCTACTTTACTTCGACGCAGAAGTATAAATTACACTTTAATCTTTTATTTTATAAGAATGGATTAAAATGTGAATGACTAATGAATAGACATAAAACTGTTAGTCCAGAATCCATTGGTCAACTGACAGAATTTTTTTTTATAATAATCGATTCTTAATTGAAATCATGTCTCAAGTGAAAATTGCTAAACAGGAGCCACCACTGGGGGAGCGTGCGACACCAGACAATGTTTGAAAGAATAAAGCATACAATGTACATAATATATAATATCTACTAGCACTTCATGTTAGTAAAACCATATAAAGAAACTTGTGTAGACATTTATGAACTACGTATTAAAGGCCTTTGGTTTGCAAGTAAGAGACCTAACATTATTTTTGTTAAAATCACTAGTTAAAACAAGCTGTAAGGACAACATTAGGGCAGCTAACAAGACAAACATGTTTGCCTATTTGCTGTTCAGCAGACATGGAGTAGTATTAATGAGCAGTGTTTCACCTAATGAGTTTAAATCCAATATTTACTCTCCTTTTAGCTCTGAATCGGTCTTCATCAGTACCCGAGGGAAATATCTGGCTCTTAAGCTGCTAAACGCTCCATTCTGTCAGGCTCCAACTCTGCCTGTCTGCTGTTTGGTGCTGAGCAGGTAGTGTACAGTGAGTTTATTTTTCCTCTGTTAAGCTGCATGCCATAAAACCAAAATATATATTTCTAGAAAAATATGAATTACTGCAGTTTCATTAGCAAAGCGTTAAACCAAACTGAGTATATCATTTCATCTAAGATTTGAATGATTCTGACATACAAATGTGCACATTAATAATTGTGATGATAATGATTAATGATGTACTGTACCACTTTGATGCCCTTTTCAGAGCCACTTGACATTCTGAGCACTTCCCAACTGGAGCACACTTTATTTATTGAGCATAAGCACCAACTCTTAAGTTTCTTTTAAGAGTCTCACAAAGGTAAAGATGTATACAAGACACCAATTAGCACCCAGTTAACACAGAAATGCCTGTATGTTCAAGTTTCCTTTAGGACTCCATTACCAAAGGATTTTGATCTATTCTGCACTCACTTGTCCCTCTCAAAGAGCGCTGAGCAACAGGCTCATATACTGATGTACAATTACTGCCTCTTCATCTGAGGACACCTATTTTTACAGAACACTCCACATAATGTTCACATTTACAATGTGTCAATTGAAAAAAACAACCTCAGCACTGAAGGACAGGATGAGTGGACTGCCTCACATTATTTCCAAAGCAATCAAGAGATTAAAAAGTTTTCAATCCAGCCCACACTGCAGGCAACAATACATGTCCTCAACAACAAAATAGGTAATTTGCTACTGCCTTCCAAAACAACCTATATGACTGATCTGACAGCCCTATTGGCAGAACATGGAGTGCCTTTAAAAATAAATGAAACTGTTTTCTGACATTACATCTCACTGGTTAAGGGCTGGTTATGCAGTATTTCTATCTTAAAATAACAGCTTCAAAATCATTTTGGTACACTGACTTGAAACAGGGAGAATGGCGTCTCTGTTATTACCACTCCAGGACCGCAGCGCCCGCTACTGCGCTATGTAACACTGGAATTTCCAGACAGGAAATCAATCATTATTGCAGAATAATGCTTTACAGCACCGTGTCACACAGCAACACAACTCTAAAACACGAAGCTATTGGAAGATGCAAAAAGTATAGAATTTACAATGTAAGTTCTTAAGAAGAAGCTAGCTGAGTATTTTCAGTTTGGATATCATGGCAGAGGTTGCGAAGAGGCTGAAGAAGACGTCAGAGGAAGAAAGAAGTGACCAAGCAAGAGACTGGATTGCTATGTCTACAATACAGAAATTTAAAAATGCTCAATAAATAAATAAACATCCTATTAAAAGAGCTACATTTAGTTATTCAATGAAATCCCTTATTAATAAAAAAATTTTTTTGTCATTGGGCTCTAACCTCACTTAGAAATGAAGCACACGCCTGTTGCCTTTCTTTAGCTTTTTTAATGCTGACATGACCACATAAGGTCTGGTGCCGCTGACCTGCAGAGCAGTCACGCATGTTAAATTAATATGCAAATGAACCACAAACAGACAGATCCAACACTGAAATGGCACTTTATTATTGAGTCAACAAGACTTTACAAACAATGTGTAATCTACTTTCATTACAGTGGTTGACTACAGTCTTCTGACCGGCTACCCCCTGAATGCGCGTGCATCCTTGCAGCCAGGCTATGGCTATGGGCGCACCATCAAAAACTCCAGAGAAACAGCCTAGGCTAGCTACACTAGTCATAGCACATACAAATGTAGAAGGCTTGACACAAAAAATAAGCCTAGGCTACACTTCTAACAGTCCCGGCTGGTAGTCTTCAAATACAGTTGCAAAACGCTTCAGTTCACTGATCACCTCACTGAAGGAAGCCATCTGCAACTGTAAGTGGCAAGGCTTATTGACCTATGCCGTCTGACTGGTCAACCAATAGGTGAGAAGTTGACCCATTGAGACACCGCCCTCCCTCATTTGCTTAATGAGGCAGAAATGCATAAAGAACCATTGGGGAAATTATTGGGTAGAAAATTCAAAGAAAGAATAAAAAATAATAAAAAATATTCAAACAAACGCTTAAATAAATACTTTTTTAAAGAACTAATTAATAAATAAAGTTGAAGATTATTAAGGTGAATATATAAAAAGCAACTTAAAATAGACATATTAATTAATTTCTCATTGTATAATTTAATGAATGCCTACATTTATGTGTTAATGTTTTGTATTTAATAAGATGTTTATTTATCTATTGAACATTTTTTAATTTCTGTATTCATTTTCGATTGTGTCAGGATTCATTCTCCATAGATGTTTGGCTGTGTTAGCAAAGTTGTCAAAATCAGCCAGAGGATTCACAGACAGAGGTTTAAATCTCAAGTTGATCTTACTGCTAACTTACTAGATCGAACATCTGTAATGTTACTGCAGTAGCATCTATCAACATAACGTTAGCTAATGGCAGAGGCAAAGAGACCTAAAAGGACGATGACGGAGGAAGCTAAGAAGGCTGCTGTACTTCTTGCAGCAAGAAGGTCATGGGTTCAAACCCCGGTTTCCTCTGCCTTTCTTTGTGGAGTTTGCATGTTCTCCCCATGTCTGCGTGGCTTCTCTCCGGGTGCTCCGGCTTCTTCCCACCATCCAAAGACATGCAGGCTAGGTTAATTGGTGACCCTAAATTGTCCTTAGGTGTGAGTGTGAGAGTTTGTTTGTTTGTGTGGCCCTGTGATGGACTGGCGACCTGTCCAGGGTGTACCCCGCCTTTCGCCGGATGTCAGCTGGGATTTTCTCCAGCCCCCCATGACCCTGCACGCAGGATAAGCGGTTGACAATGGATGGATGGAATTGTCAATGGACTGATCAGTTGATCCAGTGTGATCAACGCCACAGGTTCAAGCCATGCAGAAAGGCTGATTAAAATGTATAGTGTGATGTATGACAGCTTAGGGAACTCAAACGGTTTAGCTATGGTTAGGAAAAAGGTCTTGGCCAGAGTTAAACAACGCTATAGCCAGATAATAGTATCAATACTGGACAATTCTGCAAAACACCAGATTACTTTCAGTGGCACTTTTTATCCCCAAATGCCAACATTTTAAAATTTTGGTTAGTTACGGGTCTTTGACAGGACATAAACTTCTCTTTCTCCTTCGTGAAAGTCAGATACGCTACTTGTCCATCTACCACCCCAACCTCCACACACTCTCTTTGTGCCATGCTTCATAAAGGACATGCTACTTCTTTCACTGGCTCCTTAGAATTTTGACTCCTTTATAATAATATATGCAACACTTCTGATATGACAACATGATATGATATCAAACACAGCAATTCATTATTTACATAAACACAAGAAGTCCATGTCAAGAAAATGTTTACAGGTCACTCAGTATTAGATAAAAACTTTAAATTAAAGAGCAGTTCATAGGTAGAGATGCATAGTATTACATGCTTCCTCAACGCTCTACTGCCGTACCAGTTAAGTGATCAGACCACTTAATACCTTGTCACTATCTGACCCCAGTAACATTATGGAAGCTGACAGTATATTGCATCTTCCCAGGTTGTCAAATACCAACGGTAAGTCATGCTCTGAGTGTCTCAAAGAGATGCAGAAGATAGCCTTTATGGTAGGTGTCCACAGGATCTGTCGTTGCAACGCTTCCCCTTCACTAACTATGTAAGCAAACATGCAATGCATTCTGGTAGCACCACGTTTTGAGAAACAAGGCTGCTAATTGGTTGAGGTGATCTCCACCTTTATATACTGTATGTAGAAATCACTCCCCCGCACCATGCCCTATCCTCCAACCTACATACGATAAATAATAAATGCTAATAAAAACTAACTATATAACTTGCCACCTAGCCAAATTAAGCACACAGAAACTGAACATTTGTTTAGTCCTTATTTTGTGATGATTACTTAGGAAATTAAAATTAGCAACAGATGAAACCCAGATTTGTCAAACTGCTGAAAGCTAAAGGCAGCTGTCCAGAATGAAATATTCCTGCAACAATATGTTTAAAAGATAAAAGCACATTCCTGTCCTCAAACTCCCATGCATGTAGAGCCAACAAAACACAAAATCTTGTCATGCCTGCATCAAGTTTATGCAAATATATCAGTGCACAGCAACCATATCACATTCACCTGTGCAAACCCAAAACAAATGCTGTGAAGGCACAACAGTTTGTGTTTACTTATAAATACCAGACACAAAAAGGTAAAACAAGATAATAAGTATTGCATTTTGAATACCTGTGCCAATATATTTTTATCATGTGGTTTATACTCCCACAAGACTATCAAACACACACAGCTATAACAACCTGACAAAGACTACTATCCACTAAAGATCTGACAGATAGGAGTGCACAAAGACAAGCAAGTCTTAAATGATCACAATACTGTATGGCACATTAAAATTCACATTGCAGCTGATTGATATTTTAGGTTCTAGTTTTACAAAGCAATTGACAGTAGGTAGTCACTCTGGATGACAACAGTGTTTTTTAGTGTTATTGCAGGTTTCCATTAAAATATTTAGGCAACCACAAATATACCTTACCTCATCTGAGACTTTCAATCAGCCAAGATCTACCAGCAGACCAAATAGATCCACTTTTTAAACATGTTCATGTACAGATCCACCTTTAGTTCATTCAAATCCACATCAAAATCCAAATCCAGCTGGATCCACAAGGACCCTACTAAACCCAGCATAGCTCTCCAGTTGTCAGTGCTGGATCAACTTTTCTGAATTCTTTCTTCAGAAAGCCCTCTATCATTCTAAAGCCCCTTGTCTGTCTCAGCCACGTACAGCACTGCAGCGTATTCAGCCAGCACTGATCCCAGTGTCGGAGTTGTTTGTCTAAATGGCCACTAGACTTCCTTCAATTCTTTCCCAACTTAGTTTTCCTGTGTGTGTTGGTTGGTTTCCCTGCATGGAGCTAAATATAGGGACCACACAAGGTAAAGTGGAAAAAAGAGCAGAACAGGAAATGTATCACAATATGCTTGTGCGCATGTTAGTGTTTGTTTCTGTGTGTCTTCCTGTCTTAAATCCAGCCAACATTCATGATAACTTTGCCCACTAAATGTCCGGTGAGATATGTGTGTGCAAATTGGCACAGTTTAGGTTCATATTGTTAGCATTTCTGAGTGATATTCTACCTAGCTACTTCACAAGTAATATGTAGCAAGTGTGTGTGTGTGTGTGTGTGTGTGTGTGTGTGTGTGTGCCAACATTGTTGCTCAGTACTTGTGTGAGAGGGCCAACCCATCCCATATTCTACTCTAATGACGTACATATTGTTTTGTCTCTCTGGGCTTCTAAAAATGTCTGCACATCCTGCTGCCTGGCTGGACAAAAAGAACTGAACTCCAGCTTTTATTGTGTCACACACATTTTGAACAAGGCGCTGTATGACAGCTACCATGGGGACAATGGCATTTAGTGAGTCTTTTAGTATAACGTCAAATGGAGGGATTCCCTGATAGAGGAATTGGGCATTTGTACTTGGACACAGGAAACAAAATAGGTGGGTGGGCTGAGGGATTAATATGTTTGCAGGTCTAATTCAACATCCTGACATATTAAGTGGAAATGGAGTAATGAAGTCACTCTTAAAGGATATGTTCACACTTTTTTGAGTGGGTCTATACTCACATGCCCATATGTAGCCTATAGTACATTGAAATAGTTATTGTACATACTGGCCATGAAGAGATCACATGCTAAAGTGATTCTTAGAAAAATCCAGTCATCTACTGTGCAGAAAAGCTTTTCTAAGTTCAGTTAATATGAGCCTTCAGCAGTGTGAGGTATCCAAATCATGTGGATATCTTATATGGATAGTTAGTCTTTTTAGTGACAAAAACATTATGGAAATTTGTTGGCATAATATTGCCATCATACAATAAACAGCCAGCAGACACAGACAGCCCTGACAGCCCTGAACCTGCCACAAACATTTACAGTAACTCAGTAATCTTGGAGTTATCTTCACTTCAGCTGGTTCACTTCTCCAGTGCGGCCTTCGCTCCGTGTGTGTGCCTGTGTTTGTGTGTGAGCTCACAGAGAACAGGACTTCTGTGATTTCAGCACATATTTGTTGTTCACGTTAGCATAATAACAGAAAAATAAGGTGCATCTCTACAGAGTTTATGCCGTCCTTTGGGATTTTAATGCATCAGAGACACACGTCACATACCTATCAGCATCACTGCAGCTTCAAGTACACCTGTAGCCAGTAGCAATGACAACGCTGACACAGAAACATTGCTTTGGGGACTGACCCCAGACCCTGCAATGTCAGTGTAAAACAGCTATAGGTGATTTCCCCCTATAAAAACATTGAATAGATTTTCTGAGTAGGAACATTGTTCCCTACCAACTTTCACTCCCCGAACAGTGTTCCCATGAGTCAAGCATCCCTTAGTCATGCTGCTATAGGTCTATATGGCTGGGAGACTTCCCATAATGCACTCTTCTCCTCTCCCTCTCTATGCATTCTCATCCCATTGAAGAGATAGTAAGCGATTGTAATCCAATACCAATCCAAATCCAATGCACTTTTTGCTACATTTACAGAATATTTCCTCACGGTTCACTAGCTCTCAGTTTTGTGTGTGCTGGTTTTCCTACACAGCCCTGGCTCTGTAAATCAAACACAAAGAAAGTGGTGTGAACCTTCTCCACAACATTATTCCATCCAATCAGCAGCAGGTTGCAGTAGCATGCGCTTGCACGGGAGGAGCGGGAGAGAGAAGGTTGTTTGATTTGTTCAGTTTCAAATAACTGACAAGTCTTTTACTCTGTTGTGCTCTGGATGCTGTGTCTCTGTGCTTGTCGTTTGTTTGATGATGTTTGTTTACTATTTGTTACTGATGAAGTTGGTTATCCTACCGATACATAAACTAGACTCCATGGCTTAGACTTTGGCTAATGAAAGTATTGTGCTTCAATACATATTTAAATATTGACAGGCTAGTTGTCTTATTAGTGCTGTTATTTTCTACAGTACTGCACAAAACACCTTACTGAGACTAATGTGCCCTCAGCCAGCAGACTGCAGAGATACTGTTGCACTGGTCGCCTTGGTAATGTGTGTCCTTGAAATTGGGGGGGGGGCGAACTTCTGAAGGAGCACTCAAGGGTGCCATATTTGTTTGGCAGTTGTTCAAAAAACAATCTTTCTGCAGAATCTCTTACTATCCCATAAATGCATGTTACTAACTCGACTTCTTTCCTCTCCTGTAGTTTTGTGCTTCATCTTCCCTCTCCTCTCCCCAAACATTGTTACATTTTTTTATACTTGTATGTTCGAAATCCATTCAATTAAAAAGAATCACTCCTTCTGTCGCTTCTGTTGTTCCTGCTCAACACCAGCTGCCACAATTATTATTATTGCTACTATTATTATTGTCATTAGTATTATTATCATTATTAGTACTAATATTCATTTTCTGTCTGTACCACTACCACCTTTACTGTTTTTGTATTTCTGCGTGGATATTGTGTTGGGCTTTTCTTTGTTAACTGTATATCATTCATTTCCCACCTGTTTGCTTTCATGTATTTCTGTTGAATAAAGGATCTTTCATGGCAGAGAATAGAGGCATAATCAGTCAACAGAGGAACGTCTCTTTCAGCCTTACTTGCTATATTTTATGCTTAAAACAAATGTCTATTTATTGTAAGGAGGATCTGCATGTTGCTCAAGAAATGAGCTGTTTGTCTTGGTGATAACTCTCACTCCCTCTGTGCTGTTTGATGGAATGTCATAGAGATAAAGTACCATAGGAGAGGACAGAGTAAGTTGGGCTGGTAGTTAGCTGTTAGGGAAGGGGAGCCAGAGGGCCAAGGCTAAGTCTCTGTTAAATGTAATGGTTAATAGAAATATGGTTATTTATGTCAGAGGGAGGGTATTTTCCCGCAGTCACACAGGGAGGCTCAAGGAAAAATATTTGTTGCTCCGGGGAGGGTCAAGATTTAAAAAATCCCCAGCCGCCCCGATTTAGCTGCTCAACTTTCATCTCCAGCCAATCATTAACATCAGTTCTGTTGTTTCATGCTGGACAGGTGTCATTACGATCTCAGTCATGTGAGGCCAAGACTGAGTGACTGTCATTGACATTGTCACATGAGACCAAGTGTTCAAGTGTTTGTTCAATCTCCTGGAAGGGCAGCATTGGTAACTTGTAAAGTAAAACACTTTGAGTGGTCAGAAGACAAGAAGTAAGTGTAGTCCATTCAACAGTTTACTGCCAGGTTGCTTCTTTTGCTGCAGTGGTAACCAACAGTGATGCTGTGTTTGTTTTTTATATGCTTGCCACTATCAAACACAGAGTAGCAGAAAAGCCAAGAAGTTAGACAAGTATAGTACTGATTGCTGGTAAGTGCAGTGTAGACACACACCAAACATGTACAAACATTTTCAAAAACCCCACAGGATCACCTGCTTTCTTGCAAAGATTGGGACAAAATATTTGAAGGTGAAGTGATAAATCATGACTCAAAGATTACCTCCAACTATAACTAATTGAAATTGATAGTTTTGCACTTTAAAGCCAATATAAAGTTCTCCCCAGACACACACCATTGTTAAATGATGCACTTACCTTACTGTGATCCAGACAAACATTACTGCCAGGTGACCTCTGCCACACAAGTCATAATCCCGTATTATCAATGCTCATCAGGATTGCCAATGATACACAAACACTTACTTTAAACACTGCAGTTTAACTCTGTCTCTCCAATAACTGCCACACACACCCTCCCTCGCTTTTTCACTCACACAATGTCTATAAATAGATTCTGAGTTTACTGGAAACAAAGGTTGGTGTGCAGGACAGGACGGCTCTGCAAATATCAGCGTAGCCTTGACAGAAGGGAGGAGCCAACATGGCCCAGAGACAGAGCACTATACAGACATTCATGGTGCCCAGAGGATGTATCCCACTGACTTCGGTAATCTCCTGACCTTTCCTAGAAGCACCACTAGGTTTATATTTTTGTCATCTCAACAACTATTGGATAAACTGACATGAAATCTGTCACACACATTCACACAGGACGTACGGAGGACAGGAGCCTATCTATGTTCCCAGGGTCCTTTGTTCCCAGGGTCCTAGGTTCTCTAATCCCCAAACTCCATATCTGGGGAAAAAAATGTGACTTTGTCCATTACTTTGGATTATGACCAAATATCTACAAATTAATAACATTCCCATCAGCCTCAGCTGCACATTGTGCTTAGTGATATTAGCAAACTAAGATGGTGAACATGATAAACTTTAAACATCAGCACATTAACATTGTGATTATGTGTGTGTTGGCATGCTGACATTAGCACCACTGCACCATTGTAGAACAGCCTCACATAGCTGCAATAGACGATGTAGGCTAACTCTTGTTTAAACATTGTTTTAGTCTTTATTCTCATGAGGAGCATTGTGTTGGTAGATTTCTGCGAGCAACAGGCTCTCTTTTGCTTACTATCTGTTGCAGCAGTATGCAAATCAATACAATTTGGAGCAGTGAAATGAAGTGACACGCTGTTGTCACAATCAGAATACTTCCAGTGTGTTTCATCAGCCTTTCCATTTAGCAAAAAGGCTTGTGTGAGAGATAAGGCTAACAATCAGATATAGGCACCCGGAAGACTGTTATCCTAAAGATGCCTTCTCAGCTTTGAAGTAGAAGTGCAGCAGATTTCAAACTGAGAGGTCAAGAATCATGCATAATGATTACAGCGTTTGTTTATTTATTTGTAGTTACTCAGGGCTTTGTCATTAATAAACTAGCATACTATTAATAGCCATGTTCACAGTGAGAGGAGTGATGATAAGGCTGGCATGTGATCTTGCGAACAGTGCATGTGTCAGCAAACACAAAGAAACACCAGCACGCTCAACCAAAAACCTACCATGAACTCCAGTTCAGCTCCTTTCTTGTTTTCTCTAGACCTTTTTCTTTTTTCCTCCTCTAGTTCTCTTAAATGTTCATTAAGCGGAGCAAGTTGAATACATTTTGTGAGAGTAAACATGTTTTCACACTGAATGGAATCGGGCTACTTTCAGCTGAAATATACTTTGTGTTCCATCTGAACACACCCTTCTGAAAGCTTAAATGTAACAGGTAAACATGTATTCAGTGTCTAATGTTTATGATGAAACCCATCTTTGACCAATATTTACATAATATCCTTTATTAACATTTTAAAATTACTGATCAGGTAGTCATTCTTTTAACAATTTACTCTACTACTCTATGACTGAAAAAGACTTGAAAGACAACCAAATCTGTGTTTAAAAAACAACTTCAAAAACAAGTAGTGGTCTTCTTCCTCCTTGGGTCCACAGACGGGGTGCACAATGGAAACCGGCCATGGCAAGGTCCAGGAGCAGCAGGGCACAGTGTGCTCCTGTTGGATCTGGTGTACACACTGTCTGCTATGCGTCCAACATTTCCAGGGGGCTCAGGGGGTGTTCACCCGGTGAACACTCTGCCTGATGCCACAACGCCCTCTCCAGGATGCTGAATCTGGCCTGCTGGAGTTCCAGGAGTGGGTGGTCCTCCTGCCTCATGAGGCTCCTGCGTCTAGATGTGTATCGGCTCGCCTCTCCTCTCGACCTTAGTGATGGTCGCTGCACCCTTCTCCATCCACAGCTACAGCCTGCTCCTGCGTACTGGGACCGGCCTCACAAGCTTCAGTCAGCAGAGCTGCGTGACAGTTCCAGTTGATTAATTGCATGTGTTACTGTAAAAGAAACTATTTTCCCAAGAAGCCTACATGCTTTGGACACATTCATATATGGTTATGCGTTACCTTTAACACCCATCTCTAGACCCCCATATCCATCAAAACTTTCCGCACTGAGGATAGAGGCAGCGATGTCCTCTGCTGATGTCAGATCGTCTGTGTTTGTCGGTGGTCCTTTTCAGTAACTATTTGTGTATCTTTCACCAGAGGCTCAGCAACGTGAGCACAGCTAAATGTATTGGATGATAACAAAACGGTTAGTGAGCTAGACTGAATATTCTAGAAATTCGTCTTTGCCTCCGAGTTTAGCCCCTAGGATCTGTAAAGTGAGGATCCGGTGATTGTGGTGCCCGACGTTTCAGAGAGTAGTCAGGGCAGTCCTGGTGTTAATGGTCAGGCCAAGCCCCTATCGGTTCAGCAACCTTCTCAGGGGTGATATGGTGGTTGGGGCTGTGGCTTATTGCTGCTAAGGCAGTCATAGGGCTCCACCCACTGTACCCATAGAGTCCAGTAGAGTGCCTGTGTGAGATTGAATGAAGGTTACGATACAGTAGGAGCCTTCTACTGATGATACCGATAACTATACTGTCTGCTGATGACGTGGTCGGATGCTGAGGCAGTATGGACACTGCTATTTATACAGCACGCACATATTGATGACAACGTCCTATTGGTCGGTTACGTGCACAATGCAGTGGGCAAGTGCGTGCGTGTGATTGGAGCAGGTAGTACTCATAGAGTCCAGTAGAGGGCTCCACCTGTGCTTATAGAACTAGGGTAACCATATCGTAACCTTTGTTAGTGGACTCCAGGTTGGTGTTGTTGTGTGTGCAGTTCAGATTCAACAGGCAAGAGGCTCGGGAGAGCACATTACAGCAAAGGGATTTGCGATAAAATACGACCCAGAGTCTTCACATAGGATTAGGCATACTGGCGGTAACAGAAAAAACCCCACTAAATGGATCGTTGTTATGTGAGGTTACAGCCCCTTCACACCCAGGCAATACAAAAGTGATTCATTTAATTTAAAAATCTACATATAGCCCCTATATATATA
>NC_060164.1:3983226-3995185 GCF_021292245.1 Micropterus dolomieu | reverse complement strand
TTCATAAAGATGGCCGAGGCTATTAGAAGATTGCCAAGACCCTGAAACTGAGCTGCAGCACGGTGGCCAAGACCATACAGCGATTCAACAGGACAGGTTCCAATCAGAACAGGCCTTGCTATGGACGACCAAAGAAGTTCAGTGCACACGCTCTCTGTCTTTGAGAAATAGACAGTTGATTGTAGCCAGCCTTGCTGCGGAGGTTGATGAGGTGGGGGGTCAGCCTGTCAGTGCTCAGGCCATAGACACACTGCATCAAATTGACCATGAATGCCAACATGTACTGTGACATACTGAAGCAGAGCAAGATCCTCTCCCTTCGGAGACTGGGTCACAGGGCAGTATTCCAACATGATAAACACACCTCCAAGACGACCACTGTCTCGCTAAAGAAGATGAGGGTAAAGGTGATGGACTGGCCAAGCATGTCTCCGGACCTGAACCCTATTGAGCATCTGTGGGGCGTCCTCAAACGGAAGGTGGAGGAGCACAAGGTCTCTAACGTCCACCAGCTCCGTGACGTCGTCATGGAGGAGTGGAAGAGGACTCCAGTGGCAACCTGTGAAGCTCTGGTGAACTCCATGGCCAAGAGGGTTAAGGCAGTGCTGGAAAATAATGGTGGCCACACAAAGTATTGACACTTTGGACATTTTCACTTAGGGGTGTCCTCACTTTTGTTGCCAGCGGTTTAGACATTAATGGCTGTGCGATGTGTTATTTTGAGGGGACAGCAAATTTACACTGTTATACAAACTGTACACTCACTACTTTACATTGTAGCAAAGCGTCATTTCTTCAGTGTTGAAACATGAAAAGATAGAATCAAATATTTACAAAAATGTGAGGGATGTACTCACTTTTGTGAGATACTGTAGGTACAATGATACAACTCTCATTTCTGCGTAAGTACAGCTGAGCATAAAGACTGGAAGTTGCTTCCAGACTTTATGCTAAGTTAGGCTAATCACTTCTTCCTGACTGTAGCTCCATTGATAGCACACAGACATTAATCTAACTCTTGGACATTGGGAGTACTTTCTAACACTGAGGAAGGGTTCATTTATATAAATTATGTCCATATTGGAAAACCAGTAAAATTAAGAAAATATATCAAATGTAATACAACAGAAGTACTAAAAAAAATCTATAGTGTTGTAGAACAGAAGGGAAATGCAGGAAATGAGTAAATATAATGACACTGATAAACGGTAGATCTGGATTTAGATTAGTTGTTAGATTATGGAGTAAATTTGAATAAGGATGAGTTTAATTCCCAGGCAAGGTTTAAGGTTTAGGTTCTGGAGGATTTGTATCATTTACACTGTACACACACTGTGCGCTTGTGATTTTGTTATATGACCCCCTAATCTCTAACTTTCCTTCAGGTCACTGCCACATGATCAGCTGTGAGTGATCTGGGAGTGCTGCTGGACATTTCAACCAGTGAGCTCTACTTTAGGTTAGTGTTGAGGATTTGGCAGTGACTGAATGTAGTTAGTGGACGTCCTCACAAGTATAGTAATACAAGCTTGTGCATGTGGTTTTAGTGTCTTTTGTCGCCCACTAGTGTCCATCCATGCTCACTGTGTGTGTGTTGATGTTTGGTGTACTGTTGCCTCCACACAGTAGTTAGGTTTGTCAGAGGCAGAGAAGCCCGGCAGACACTCACACTGATAGGAGCCCACTGTGTTGATGCACTTTGCATTTTTACACAACGACATCCGATTGTTTAGTTCTGAACACTCGTTCACATCTGTGGACAAAGGAGGAAAGAAATGAAGTAAAAAGCGTGATAGACACCTTAAAGTTGTGTTGGTTTTTCTTTCTTTTAGTTATTTGTAAGTGCCCTCTTACCAACGCAGGCCATGCGGGACAGGTCCAGGGTGTATCCATCAAAGCAGTCACAGGTGTAACCCTCCTGAACCCGGACACACCGACCATTCTCACAGCCGTTCAGTATTCCACACTCCTCTGCTTGCAAACCCTCAAAAGCCTTGTATGGATCTGCAGCACGAAAAGACAACAAAGTGTATCATTCTGAAATCAATAGGTCATAACTTTGAGATTTTAGTATGGGTTTTCAAACTTTGAGGCGTGCCTCCCCTGGGGGGCATACATATATTTTTAGATCCAGTGTAACTTACACTGAAGGTTATCATTACCTCTGATGTCTATCTAGGCAAATAAATCTGCTTAGATATCCCAGAGAAAAGGTGCTCCTTATAACTCCATCGTCAGATTTCTTCAGTTCCAAAGTAATCCACTGATAGCTCTCTGAACACCCACGACCACCCTTCTGACAGGAGCTGCTGATAGCTGAGTCTGCATACTTTTACTTTGCCAAAATGACAGTTTAAGTCAGAGCCTACAGCTAACTAACTGACTCCATGGCAACATTATTTCCTATTATACATTGTTTCCCCCAAGGCATCATGGGAGTAGTAGTTCTGAAACTTAAGCATGATTATCCCCCTAAATAAAATGAAGACAAAGATTAATAATAGGAATGAGAAAAACTATTAATTAACTTTTAAAAATGTAAAAAATGTTTTTTTCCTGTGTAATATTTGTCTGATGGGGGCGCACAGTGTCCCCATAGATCCCTGCTCTATGTCGCTTTTGTTGAGGAGGTGTAAAATTGGACTAGTCTTCCATCTCCTGAAGTACCACCTCCACATGCTGGTAAAGGGCCAATGGAAAATTTCAAGGTTCATGTAATACCTGGCTTTAGTCCTAAGACAAACCAAAACTGATAACGCTGCAGGACTTAGGTAGATGTTTGTAATGTTCTTAGTGTCTGATGTTAGTACCATCATATATCCATGCACACCCAAAAAACATGCAATCAAATTTTCCGTACACTGATACAAATACATGGTTTATATGAGGCAGTATTCTTTCCAGCTGAGGATTCAGCCACTGCACGACTGGAATCATGACCAGCAGAGTCATTTAAAGCTTCTCATTCTAACATGTTGTACATTTACTGTCTCAAGATGGCAGCACAGCGCCGTGAAATGAGAACCTAGTCAGAGTATGTCTGAGAATGCAGAACCTGCATATTTATAATGCCCAGTAATGAGCAGATAAGTTCATTGTACATTCTGCTTTACTTCTAGCATTTTGGAGAAGTCATAACTGTCCAACCGTCTGCAGATGCAAGCTAAAACACACTCAGTTTTTTCCAGTTGCCAGTTAATTAGGTACACAGGTAAAGCTAATGTACCCTGATACAAACAGCCCTGTAATACAGCCTTCCTGTGCATCCATGAAGGTTATCATGTTTAGTGTTTGTGTGTTAAAGAGGTGTTGATTCAACCTTATAATCATTTTAGAAGTATCCAACGAAGGTTAAAATCAAGGGCAACTGGACTTGGTTGAAGATACTAGAAGACGTTTCGTCCCTCATCCAAAGGACGTCTTCAGTTCTGACTGACTGGCAGGGAAACTCAGCTATTTAACCTCAGTGGGGTCGTTGGCCCGGGTCGTCGATACCGCTGGTTCGTTAGTGTTCCTTGTTGCTGTGACGACAGTCGTTACAGTCGTTAAGACTACCTGTGGCCAAGACTGAACGACCATCGCTGGTATCTTCACCTGAGGCCAATATTCAATTCAATTCAATTCAATTCAATTTTATTTATATAGCGCCAAATCACAACAACAGTTATCTCACAGCGCTTTTCATAAAAGAGCAGGTCTAGACCGTACTCTATGATGTTATTTACAGAAGCCCAACAGTTCCCACCAAGAGCAGCACTAGGCGACAGAGGCAAGGAAAAACTTCCTTTTAAGAGGCAGAAACCTCGAGCAGAACCATGGCTCAGGGTGGGCGGCCATCTGCCTCGACTGGTTGGGGTGAAGGAGAGAATAGGTTACGTTTGTTGAGTTTCCTGGGAAGTGATGAAAGGACAGCATTGTAAGTGGGGGATAAGTGGTGGCGTAGACCCCCTCCCCTGTTCAATGATGGCTTCTCCACCCTGGTGTAGATGCTTCCTTGACACCTCTTTCAAACCATCCATCTTCTCTGTCTAAAATGTGCACCTGGTGGTCCTCAAACGAGTGTCCTCTGTCCTTCAGATGTAAGTAGACTGCAGAGTCTTGACCTGAGGAGTTGGCCCTTCTGTGTTGAGCCATGCGTTTGTGTTGTGGTTGTTTAGTCTCCCCAATATACAGGTCTGTGCATTCCTCACTGCATTGGACCGCATACACTAGATTGCTTTTCTTGTGTTTGGGTGTGCGGTCTTTGGGGTGTACCAGTATATGTCTTAGTGTGTTCTTGGGTTTAAAAAACACAGGGATGTTATGTGTGTTGAAAATCCTCCTGAGTTTCTCTGATAAGATACCAATGATGGTCGTTCAGTCTTGGCCACAGGTAGTCTTAACGACTGGAACGACTGGAACACCAAGGAACACTAACGAACCAGCGGTATCGATGACCCGGGCCAACGACCACACTGAGGTTAAATCGCTGAGTTTCCCTGCCAGTCAGTCAGAACTGAAGAAGTCCTTTGGATGAGGGACGAAACGTCTTCCAGTATCTTCAACCAAGTCTGGTTGCCCTTGATTTTAACCTTTGTTGGATAACTATGACCTGGATGACTGAGAATCTTCATTGACATTTTAGAAGTAGTCACAGTTTGTGCTGCTGTTGAATTATACTCTGTTTCCCTGAGATTTAATTCTAATATTTTATCCACCCTGTTTATATCAATGAAGGCAGATTCCCTTTTTAACTCCTCCCAGATTTTCATCTCTAGTTTTAAATACAAATAACAATTTAACAAAAGGGGCCAACGGTTAACTATTTAAAAGGCTATAACACCTCCATAAATAATAATAAACTTTGTCACCTTTTTCAAACTAAATCAAATTAACAACTGCGCTACCACGAGTAAAAAGACTTTGCCTGAAAGTATCTCCAGTGTTTTTGTGAGTAACATAAAACATGTTGAACTGATTTGAAGCATCTCTGTGGCGGCATGTTAAATCAGTTTACACAGGGAGCCATAGAGGACTAGAAGCTGTTTCTAATTCAATGTACTAAATCACAGACTCAGGGTTAAGGGACCAGTAGATAACTCATTGACATTTTGTTTACTAGAGCAGACAAATGTTTCTCTGTTGGCGTTCAGAGTAATACGGCACCTCTTGGGCCACCCTGTATGTTAAACACAAAGTGGAAAAACACTTTAAGTAGGTACAAACAGCTGCACCAAATCTTAATGTACTTCTAAAACACAAAGAAAAATCCACAGTTTGGTCAAATTTACTTCCAGTGGGCATGTTACGCTTTAGCTTAAGTTGGAAAATTGATGCCAGCAGGTCTTAGGTCATCCTGTTTTACCATCTTTAATCCAAGTCCATGAAAGTCCAACTGGCAACAAAATTCTCCAATCCCCTCAGACATTCACTATATAGTATTGTATTCAGAGGTCCTAAGCCATTGAAAACAACAGAGCAGACTTCATTCAGCATTCTAGATAAATAAAATGTTGAGCCACATGCACACCCTGAATTGTTGGCGCCTTATTCTCCGCTGTATTGTTTGCTTGTTTCTCTTTTCTCCTCAGACCTGGTAATCATTCAGACAAAAATGTGTGGCCACGGCATGTTGCTTTATTACTAGCTAGAACTCTGCACTGTGTTACACCAGCTGTGTGTAGCTTTTCACCTAAGTCAGGATGTAAAGTCGACACTAGAGGCTCAGTAACTACTACTTAGTTTGTAACTAAATCAGCTATTAGTTGGTAGTGCCACAATTTCTTGGAGGACGACTTAACTAGTTTAGATGTAAAGTCATAACTAAGGCAAGTGGTACCGTGTGCATTAGCCTTCTGGCTGGCATGAGCCACTAGGCATCCTAGCAGATTGCAGTAAGTTGGATTTATATTGATATAACATACTGTATAAATAACTTAGGTCTCTACTGGATTACTGTGTTGCAAAATGGCATGCAGTTAATGAAGAAGTATGATTTTCACCATTAGTATAACTCTGTGACATTTTATGATTGCCACCTACCCTGGGTCATGTGTAAGCCGTTACATATAGAGTTATGTTGTAACTTATCTTAGTAGTAGCTAAGCAATGATTTACATTAGGCTATGTTGGAACTTATTCATAGTTTTCACATGATGTCACATTCCAAGGAAAACGCTCCCTTGGAGGGCAAAAAAGAAGTTATTTTCCGCTGCCTCGGACCAATAAGCTAGTGATACACTGTTACTTTGAGCTGCGGGATGGTTATTGTGCTTGAGGATGCACCAATCGCATTCCCAACAAACATACCACAGTCGAGCGGCGGCAGGGACCTGACGGTTTTTAATGGTAGAAATGCGGCAGCGGATGCTGTAACATTATATGGATCAGATATGCCCAACACTTGCAGTTTGTGTTCATATCTTTCTTTTTCTTAAGTTGAAAGGTGATCCAAATACAATTTGAGAGCTTTTGCGGCGTCTCTACGGTGGAGTCATGGTGTGAGCTGCTATGTTGGTCTGTTGTTTTGCCCTCCAGGCCACTGCACATGTCACGTGACTGAAAACTATGAATACACAGCTGCTGCAACAGGCTGCTGGTGTTTCTACAGACCTGAATAAAGTTTAGTGTTTCATTAGTATTCCTTTGTTAATACTGCTCTACTGCATTAAACACGAATACTCACACTCCTCATTCTCGTAAAAAGGCAGGCCAGCCTGCTGCTCAGGTGACGGTGAATAGTCCGGGTTCACTTCATATTCATGGACTGGGCCAGCAACAAGGGCATCATGACCATATGGCCGCCGGCCTTCACCCAGAGGAAGGTTACACATAGCTGCATAATCCTCTGACAGAGAGAGAGAAAAGACATAAATCATTGAATCATAAATGTCAGAATCTGCCGTGTCATAATAATAATACTAATTATTATTATTATTATTAATGGTCTAAGATGGACTAGTCAACTCACTAATCACGGGTTGCATACACTTGCTACGCTCTGTATATATCAGACTTATCCCTGGCTCCTCCATGCTGCATGTCGAAGTGTCCTTGGGCAAGATACTGTTCCGCCAGTGTATGAATGTGTGTGAATGGTGAATGCAGATGTAGTGTAAAAGTGCTTTCAGTGGTCGAAAAGACTAGAAAGCGCTATACAAATACAGAGCATTTACAATGTACCTTTTAGTATGCTGAAAATGTATTTTACTAGTGGTGTAAATGCAACTATATCTGACTGTAGGGAACAGATGTGTGAAGACACTTGTGGACAGGACAGTCAATATTAAAATTATTTTAATGAATGCATTAGAAATTTCATTTGCCATTGGTGTGTACAGTGTATGACAACATTTACAAGTACAGCAGGAATTATTTACAAAGTGTTCATTTTAATGTTAGCAGTAATGATGTAAATGAAATTAGATTTTATCATTTAAATTCTAAGTTCATCAAACATCATGTGTAACCAAATGGCACTTTGATTAAAAGGTGTCTTTTTAATATTGGAAGCCTGAGCTTCCAGAGTAAACACTTGCTGTGTGCAAATAAACAGACAAAAGTTAAGACTAGTTTTAGCTTAAAATTTCCACACTGCACAAGACAAACATTTGGTCTGGTCTTTGAGAGCCTTCCTTAACACTATGACATATGAGAGCAAGTGTGTGTGTTGTTGTGTAGTGTGTACCGGTGTGTCTGGGTGGACACAGGGCACAGTACGTGCCCCAGGCCTCTCCATACAGACAGCAGCACTCTGTGTATGTGGTCTTCCTCTCTTGACCCAGCGGCCTCGTACATGACAGGGTTTCTGTCACCGTCTGCCAGCAGATATCCTGGTAGTGCTCCCGATCCGACTCATGTTGCTCTGCAAACACACACACAGCGTTACTAAATTACACAGTATTGTGTGTTAAATGCTCTGTATGGGATTTATGCAATTCACTGAAATATCATATATAATGAAGTAAATATCCAGAACTGGCAAAATCACGTATACTGAATAAATCTTTCATCATTTCAATGGGTAATAGTTAGAAATGTAGAGAAGGCAGGAGTGACCACGGTAGTCATTTTCTCAAGAAAACAAACACATTACGATTACACAAATAATCAGGCAAAAGAAGAAACAAAAAGGCAATTAATTCCCACAAAATAGTACACTAGAAAGCAATATGACACAGCAGAAATATTTTCTACAGACTGAAAAGGTGTAGTCAGGAAGCTACAGCTGACTCAGCTAAAGTCTTCACAGCGCTTCACTTTTTCCACATTTTGGTATGTTACAGCCTTCTACAAACAATACCCCATAATGGCAACGTCAAAGAAGTTAGTTTGAAATCTTCAATCTTCAATCTGTGTGTATGGGATTCTTACCGGCTACCTCGGGAACAAAGATGCAGCGGTTACTGTTGGGGTCCAACATCATGGGATGTGTACAGAAACACATGTATGAGCCATCTGTGTTTATGCACTGTCCACCAACACACACTGACTCATCCAGACACTCATTGATGTCTAAGGGAAAGAAGCAAACAGAGACATTTAATGGAATTTCATGTCATCCGCATGTCCTCACCCTACATTCCCATGGACCAATGCATTCAAACACATACAAATGACTATTTACTTATTCACTAGCAAGGAAAACAATCAACAGGTATGATTAAATGAGGGAGGGAGGGATGCAGGATACGAGAGCGAAGGGGAGGAGTTAGGACGTGTGGGTATTTATGGAAATGCTGGCGATGATGTGCTTAATGCGTGGTCCCGCTCCTGAAACTCTGCTAACTAGCACCACTAAATAATTTTTTTCTCATGCCAACCAATTCAACTTCCACTCCCTCACAAATGCTTGTTCCCACAATAAGGGTTTAATATTGCTGAAACAGCATTACCACACTATGAAATATAAGAGTTTTTCCATTTACTTCACAAAATGTATTAAAGCTAAGTTTACAGTATGTCTGCTGAGTAAAGAGAGATAACTGATTTCACATGACATGAAAAGTTGAATATTATAGAAATACACTCCAGAATGAGATTTGTTCATTTTTCCTATTAATGTAAATGTCATACACAACTGCAAGTAATTCAACCATTGATCTGGACTGATGAAAAGATTTTGTAGTTTCTAGTTGTAGGAAAACGTTGTAATGTTGGGTCAATTCAAACTTAACACAGGCTCAGGCCACAAATCAGGCTGAAAATAACAAAAAGACAATAGGTGTGTTCGAGATGACGGCGGCTGACTTTCGCCAACTTGATGGTCTAACGTGAGCTGCAAGTGACTGCAGGGGCGGGGTATAAAAACGGTGCCGTCAAGTTGGACACATTCTACCTGTATGATCATTTTTCTTTGCAAATGCCGCGAGACCAGGCAATAGTGTGGTTCCAACTTGGTGCAGTCGGGGAAAAGCAACTGCGGCCGCCGTAGTCGTTAAGTCAGCGCTGCCCAGCGCCGCATGAAGTCAAACACACCTTATACATCTGTGTAACCACTGCTGCCACCTGTAGTGCTAGGCAGAAACTGCTAGTATTTTTACAGTTTTTTCTCCATCGTATCCATCCATCAATTTGCATGATTCTTCCCAAGAAATGTGTTTAGAGCAGCATTTTACAGTGAAATCACTATTGAGTTAAGATCCTTTTATCAACTCATACTAGCTTTTTCCTCAGCTTTCAACCACATCACGTCTTCACAACACATTTTTAGGATTTATAGACTGTGCTGTCTTAAAGAGAGTGAAAGTTAATTTATCATTGTTGTTCATCAAAATAATCTAAACTCAAGGTTCACTAACTAGGTTGTCTGGAGCAGTTGAAACCTCTGTGAAAAGCTCTTTCTCCCTTTTCCTGTCACTCTACAGTAGCTACTGTTAGTAAAGGCAACAATGCACAAAAATAGTTTTTAAAGTGCTCAGGAGAACTGTATAAAGAGATGCAGAAAAAGCCAGGAAGGAGACCTTGAGTTAATATTATTTTAACTACTGCTCCCAAGGTCAATTTTTCTGCTCACACATATAATGTTAATGTCTTTTAATGTAGATTATTCTATTTAAAATATTTATAACCTTTTCAGGTCCTACACAAACCACACAGTCCTCTTCAGACATACTGCCCTACACTGTGAAAATATTCTAGAAATTCACCGCTGCCACAGAAACGTTTTGAGGTTGTAGTCTGGGCCCTGTTTTTGACAGCTTTACAGCAAAATTACAGCAGTGTAATTTAAAGTATTTAATGTGGATGTGCATGTGTCCTCCTGGATCAGACACCAGTCCACCCAGCGGTTGGTCTCTTGCCGTAGTTACTTTGCTCTTTATTGTGCCATGCCTGATTATGTTGTTAATTTAACAGGTCAGCAAAGTGCTGGTCTGGTTTTGTCCTGGTCTGGTTATGTCTGGTACAACCTGGTGTTTTCAACATGCTGCAGGGAGAGCAGAGCATTCTAACACACTGACTCATATACACACTTTGTGTTGTGTGTAAAAGTCAAAGGAGGAAATGTTTAACATCTTTAACACAGGCTTTCTTTTGCAGTGTACCACCCTGACCTCTGCACTCCAGGTTGGCAGAGTCGTAGTCCTGTCCGGTCTTGCAGTAACACTCGTAGCTGCCCACAGTATCCAGACAGAAGCCTCCTTTACACACCTCCTGACCAAACAGTGTACATTCATCTGCATCTGCAAACAGGCAGAGTAGGCATTACATGTTACATGTTCACAGAGTTTATATTTGGCTTTCAGCCAAAGTGTTGGAGCCAGGAGTAACTGTACTGTGGCTTTATATAGAAGTAGACTGGCTCCAGGGTGGAGGCACATGGCTGGGTAGCAGTAACATTAACATATTTAGATAGCATTAGCATACAGCAGAGATAGCCAGAAGGGAACATTGTTAGAACATTAAATATGGTCGAGGCTCCAAAGGCTGCTGTTTAACGCACGTACTTACCCACCAGCAATAAGAGAGTTTTAACCAGTTTTATCCCATCGACTTGTCTGAGCTTTTAAAAACAGTATCACAAATGAGAGTGTCCTCCAGCCCACTTGATGTAATACCTACAAAGTTTTTACTGAAAATAATGGATTCTGTTGGGCCCCATTTGATCTCTGTTTTCAACAGCTCCCTATCTACTGGTTGTGTCCCTGATTATTTTAAAACGGCTTGCGTGAACCCACTTTTAAAGAAACCTGGTTTAGATCCCTCCCTCCCACAAAATTATAGACCAATTTCAAAACTGCCTTTTATTGCAAAGATTCTAGAAAGAATTGTGTCCAAACAGCTGCTCACTGTACTGGAAAATAACAAAATATTTGAAAAGTTTCAGTCTGGTTTCAGGAAGGACCACAGCACTGAGACTGCCCTGCTTAAAGTCACCAATGACCTTTTAATGTCTGCTGATGAAGGCATGTGCTCAGTCCTGGTACTCCTGGACCTTAGCGCTGCTTTTGACACCATTGATCACAACATCATGTCAACATCAACAGACTGAGGCACTGGGTGGGGATCTCTGGTACTGCCCTAGAATGGTTTTCATCCTACCTGTCAAATAGGAAGTTTTGCGTGTCTGTAAACAACTATGTCTCTTCATTCTGTCCAGTTAAATATGGTGTGCCTCAGGGGTCGGTCTTAGGACCCATTTTGTTTTCCTTGTATCTGCTTCCCTTGGACATATTATCCATAAACATGGCATTTCTTTTCATATTTATGCTGATGACACACAAATATACTTGCCCGTCAGATCCACAGACCCTGGAATGCTGAGTTCACTTACCGACTGCCTTTGTGAAGTTAAAAAATGGATGTCAAATAATTTCCTCCAGCTGAACTCAGACAAAACAGAAATCCTGGTCATCGGGTCCCAGCAGATGGCAAATCAAATACTGCCATCTGCTGGTTCCCTAGTAAATCACATTAAGCCAGTGGCAAAGAACCTTGGTGTTTGGTTTGATAGTAATTTAAATTTCGAGCAGCACACCAC
>NC_060164.1:3949165-3983126 GCF_021292245.1 Micropterus dolomieu | reverse complement strand
TTTTCATCCTACCTGTCAAATAGGAAGTTTTGCGTGTCTGTAAACAACTATGTCTCCTCATTCTGTCCAGTTAAATATGGTGTGCCTCAGGGGTCGGTCTTAGGACCCATTTTGTTTTCCTTGTATCTGCTTCCCTTGGACATATTATCCATAAACATGGTATTTCTTTTCATATTTATGCTGATGACACACAAATATACTTGCCCGTCAGATCCACAGACCCTGGAATGCTGAGTTCACTTAACAACTGCCTTTGTGAAGTTAAAAAATGGATGTCAAATAATTTCCTCCAGCTGAACTCAGACAAAACAGAAATCCTGGTCATCGGGTCCCAGCAGATGACAAAATCACATTAAGCCTGTGGCAAAGAACCTTGGTGTCTGGTTTGATAGTAATTTAAATTTCGGGCAGCACACCACAAAGCTTGTTCAATCATGTTTTTATCAACTTAGAAATATAGCAAAAATTCATTCTATGTTAACTTTTAAGGACACCGAGACCATTTTACACACCTTCATCAAGGAAATCAGGTCGGCTGAGTCAGTGAACTCTTTTAAGTCCCTTCTTAAAACATACTTTTATATTAAAATTTTATATTTTATTTTATTTTACTTATTTTATATTTATCTTAAATGTGTATTTTAGTCTTTTCAATGTTTTCTTGCTTTTATCTTGTATTGTTTTTTGTATTATTGTCTCTTGGGTATTATTGTCTTTACACTTGTTAAAGCACTTTGTAACTTTTTTTTGAAAAGTGCTCTATAAATAAAGATTATTATTATTATTATTATTATTATTATATCAATCAGCCCAACACAGTGTAGCCTGTGTTGCTTGTCAGTGCTCTCAGACTGTTTACGCTTTACGCTTATGAATAATCATCATTTTGTGTCGTCACATACAGGTTCAGAGTTGCACAACAGTAATATATCTATATATTCTATATATATCTATAAAATGCGATAAATTGCATTGTCCATGCCATGAACACTACTTTTTCTTCCATTGTAGGAATTTATATGAGCAAATTTTATAAAACTCCAAAAGATTACAGACTATAGCCCGTTGGACACTGTATTTTTGGGGCCGATACTGATATTGATATTTAGGAGTTGAAACAAATCCTGATAACCAGGGCAGGAACACCATGACAGCCAGAGTAGTAATATTGCTGTCTTGTCACACTTGTTTGATGTTTGGCTATGTTAGCAAAGTTGTCGCAAAAAAAACCACATCTTTCATAATGTTGCTTTAAAAACTGGCACTCTCAATTGAATATTCAAGTCTCAGTTAACACTGGAGCTTGTGTGTAGAACATAGGTTGTGAATGTTTTGCAGAGAGCTAAAATAACAGCAAAAAGTAGAACTCTGAGCATAGTTTTTTCTTTTCATTTGGCTACAGCTGGGCATACACTGTAGTATTTCAGAAATCTTGTTGTTTAATTCCAACTCACACTGTACTATTAAATCGTATGTGACGTTAACACCAAAGCTCTCGATTTACATGCTCACACTCAACGTATAGAAAATGGCCCGTTGGCAGCTATTCTGGCTATTGACAATTGTAAATAAGTAAAAATAAATAAATTAGTTTGAAAACTCAGAAACAGGTGGAAGTTTGTTTGCTAGCCATAATGCTTACAAGGCAGAAACATGAAGCCTTGATCATTGTGTCCTGAAAACCTCAAGTGGTACTGGTGTATATGGACTGCTAGGCAGGAAGATGGGGACAGCATGGCTTGTTCATTTTGCAGCGGGAATTGGAGGTAAGCTAGCTACGTTTTACTGTAGTGTTGTGTCGCCATGGCATTTTCAGAAGTTGTTCACCACATTGAGGAGGTGGTGTAAGACAAAAAGGTCCTGAATGTGGGGAATCGTCTCGTATCTCTGCTTCAACTGTGCAAAATTCCGTTCAGTTCTCGCTCCCCCCTGTACACTGCACAGCAAACAATGTTATTATGAGACCATAGACTGTATATAAGTATGAGACGGTTCACAGAGACAACAGTCTAGGTAATTAATGGGAAACATTAGTCTAGCTTCAATTTGAATATTCACTTCATTTTGTGCACTGGATAAAAGCTACACCAAAATCTATCATGAAACAGTTCTACTGTACATAGCAACATTTTTTTAGTAAAGTAGATCCTATGATGCACAACAAGACAATTGTTGCTGCAAAGACAGAAACGAGCACAGACAGTGATAATATCACAAGGGAACTGCAGTTCACTTTGGAACTTTAGAACATTACTGTTTGACAGCTATTAAAGTGAGAACCATTAATCGGCACTTGCAGTTTGACTTGCACCAAAAGTGTCTTATTAACACAACAGACCTACAGTGGTGAAGAAGTAGCTTAGTCTTACCTTTGTAGCTCTCAGCTGTGGTTACTCCGTACAGCACGTCTCCGCTGGGAATAAAACCTCTTTTAGATGGACACATCTGATTGAACTGGTCTGAAAGGGAACAGACATGGAGGTACGGAGGTTTGGAGGTTAAGCGTCCATCGTGCGCTGAGGTGTGTGTTTGTGTGTACCTACAGTATATCATTTAGGGACACTTTATTAGGTACACTTGACTAGGAGGTGCTCCCAGAAGTTAACATAAGAATGGAAAGACAAGAGTAGTGTGTAGGTAGCTGAGAGCCATACAGGGGCAGCTAAAACTGGTGTGGTTTGATCAGATTTCCATGATCCATTTTTGAGTAACGCAGCCGCATTTTGTACCAGCTGAAGCCAGTAAAGGGAACTCCAACTGAGGCAGGACAAGAATGAACTGCGAATGATGGACTGTGGTCAAGAAGACATACAGGGTGTAACTGTTTGGGCTTAGTGCTTTTAGTACCAATATGCACAGTGAAAATGAAAACAGATGTGTGAAAGTCAGTAAGAATCAGAATTCATCCAGAGATTTTAGCACCAGGATCCCTTTCTTTAAACATTGTTCTGAAAAAGGAATAGGTTTGAGAATTCATTTTGAGAAGTGAGTGTATTTGATTTCTGGCGAAGAGTCAGATGAGGTGATACATTAATAATATCCCCTCTATTAAATGCAGTATGAAACTAATGCTAACAGCCAGTAAGTTTAGCACAAACAGTGGAAACGGGGGAAACAAGTCCTAAGGTCACAAAATTCACCTGTGAACACTGATTTGTGAACCAAAATGTAAAAATGACACAATGGATTGTGTGCTGGACTTTTTCTTGGCTGGGAGCAGTTGCAAGGCAATCAGCTAGACTTCCGAAAGTTACTGATGTTACTGCTACTCCTCACTTACAGGACATGTTGCTCTGAGCTGTAGATCCACTTTAAGGCAGCTTTGTTGAATAGAAAATTCCAGGTTTGTGCCAAATCATCAATCAAATCAAGCTAACATGTATTCACAAACAGGGCGCTGGTTTCCAGTTGATAATTGCATTTGCTGTGGTCGAAGCTCACTTCTTTAAATTAACTCAGCACAGAAGCTTCATAATAGAACTACAGTTTATTAAGGTATAGATCTGCTGGTACACTGTGTTACTGAAATACACCTGTGTGTCTGGTAAAGAGTGTCTGTGTGTGATTGCCTACATTCCTTCCTTCTCTTACTCCTCCTCCTCTAACTCACCTGTGCCATTGACAGGACAGGGATGCACCTCACAGTTGTCACCCCAGCCGGCTCCCAAAGTGCAGCAGCACTCCTGCAGGGTGACGTGGCTGGTCAGCACACTCTCACACAGGTTCTCATCATTCAGACGATAGTAGCACTCCTTACGCTCCACTGATGACGCTGGAAGATGAATGACGGAAGAGAAGGAGAGAAGAATGAACACACAGCAGGACGCAACGATAAGATGGGAAATAAAATGTTTTTAGCTGTCTGTCTAAAAATAAAGTTGATGAGAATCACTAGCTTCTCATCTTCCATGTATTAGAACTCCAAATACAAAATACTTAATTGGGCTCAGTGAGCATATCTTGATATTGGCTTTATTGGTTATATATTCTTAAATGTTGTTATAAATTCTTAAATATTTTGTTTGAATAAAATATCTTACATCCACAGTCATGTTTGGATTTGATTAAGGAGAAATGTATATCTTTGTGAGTGCAATTTTACATAATGTGTTAAATTGAAGCAGATGCATTGTTATTTATATGGGAGTCTTCTTTAGCAAGAAACTTTAACAAGAACATAAATTGCATTTTTGTCCCTGTCTACTGTTTAATGTTTGTGTATCTTTATTTATAGACTTCTTGAAGAAATAACATTGTAATGAAACCAGCCTATACACCTTGATGTCATCAGGTTCTTGTAAAAGATAATTTGTACAAGAGCTGACTGTGGGTCACCTGTGGGAAAGGGTTCACACTTGGCGATCATGACGTTGTAGTCCTGGCCGCTGGGACACACACAGAGGAAGGAACCATCAACGTTCACACACTGGGCTTCTCCACACACACTGCTCAGCAGCTCACACTCGTTCACATCTGTGGAGAAGGAACATAAGAGCGTGGTGAGAAATGTTATTATCAGGCTTAACCTCTTAACAATCATGACATAAGTGCATCATCATCAAGTGGGCACGTTTATTGGAAGAGCTTTAAAAAGTTTGTTTCAAACAGGGTAAGACTTCACACAGCTAAACAAGACGTGTGTCTTGCTCCATCCTCCTCCATATTTCCCCTACATTCTCCCTAACAGTGCCAGCAGCCCAGAACATCCACACATTGATCTGCTGCAATGATATACTATATATACCTGAAAACAGTTATAGATGGGGTGACTACAGTAAAGTAAGTCCTTCTATTTAGTACTTGGTTTTAGAGTGATGCATTATGTTTGGCAGAGCAGTAATATGTTGGTTACCGTTGCATTTGTTGGTCAAATTCCTTTAAATATGAATATTCCATGGCCTGTTGAGTAGCACATCCCGACTTCCTGTTTTTGTGGCAGCAATACAAACTGCGCAAACACTTTAACTTTATTTTCTTTATCTTGAAATTCACTTGGCACATCTGTCTGGTATTTTCTTGCCCAGTGCAGAACAGTTTCATTCAAATGAGGCAGCTCAGTAATCAGTATTTTGTTGGAAACTGTGTCTAACACCGTGTCTGCTCTACTCTGTCAGTGCAGTGAAAGCAGCACATCTATACTGGATGTATTCAGCCACAATATTGCTTTGCTCTCACACACATTTTGTCACCACACAGTCCACTGAAGAAAATAGACTTGAAACAAAAAAATATGTTTTGGGTGGGTAACCACCACCCAAGTGAAACCCAAAGCGTTACGTGGCTAGAGTGGACAGCTCTACTGGCTCACTCATGAGCCAGATGAGTGAAAAATGTTGTATATGTTGATAGATGTGATTTGTTTTAATAAATTACATTTGCGATTATAATCATCTGTAAACTTATATCTACTCTCTCAATAACATTCGCAGGAGCACATTGACAACACACAGTGCAGCAATAAAGGTTTCATCCTAGTCTTTTTTTTATATTAGTGCAGTTGTATTTACGAAAATAGCAAAAATGTTCAAAAATGTCCAATCTCCCAGTGAAAGCTAAAGAGTAGGCAAATTCAATTTAAGTTGTATTTGGCTTGTGGGAAGCAAAGGAGGCCTGACCAAGGGGTATTTTGGCCTGAGGTCTTGATATGAGGTGTAGCTAACCACCAGGGAGACAGGGTTCTGGTCCTCCGCTGGCAGTTTCTTATGTTTTGTTTTACTGTGGTGCAATCTTGTCCTTTGTCAGTGCTGTCAGCATCCACTCCTCCCTGGCCACGCCTCCAGACCACCCACCTGTGTTTGGGCTCTAGTCTTCCCCGTTTTCAGCAGGTTCTACATCTTTTCTTATCTGGTTCCAACATCAAATACCAAGCCTATCTGATCCGTCACTCAAGCTGATAAAAGCTGCTTTGTGAATTTATTTGAGCAGTCCGCCTCTGTGTCTCTCTATTGTACTGTTGATATGTGTGATTGTTAGCTCTGAAGGTAACTTAGGTCCATTAGAGTGTGTGAATTAATGTTAACATGTATGTGGCAGTGCTTTAGTGTTTTTTGGGGGATCTGGCTTGGTTTAGCCTTTATTTTCAAACATCTTTCTTTTCTGCTCCACACGTAGGTAATGTGACTGTCTAGCTGAACACTAGGTTTTATGGGTTGCTGCTAGAATAGGCTTTAATTTTCTTTCCGCTGTAGTTAGTCACTTAAGGTCTGCTCTGGTTAGGAAGCATGTTGTTTATTTCATGATGTGGCGCCACCTGTAGCCCCTACTCTTTATGCCTCGCCTCACCTGACTCCTTTTTTTGTTGATCATATGGTATTTAACTGTTAGAAACTTGAAAACTTTGCAATTTATATTATTGTCAGTACACTAAACAATAAACAGCAGCGCCTGCTTGACTCACCAGCATTAAGATTCTTCCCTTATCCTAGACTCATGCAGGGTTGTAACACAGATTTACACCTTGCATTAAAATGTGTGTGGTATCCAGATTGTATCTACATATGATATTAACCTGATTACATTTACAGATAGTATTACCCCAGTTCACATTAAGATCCAATCGAGATCTGCTACCGACTGCTCTGTCCAGCTCAAACAACCCAATGTCACATCCTTCTTCTTTGTGCGGGTCCAAAAAATGCTCTGTAACTACAGGCTGTATAATAACTTTGTGAATGAGCTGGCTTTTCCATCATGATTTGTTTTCCTCCATGGGTTATACATTCATGTCCTCTCAGTAATAAAGTTCCAACTGGCATAGATATGGTGCTTTGATAAATAAATACTTTAATAGCGGTTCTGAAATAGATCTCAGTCATGGCAGCAACAGTTACTCACATAATCACTTCTGCTTTAGTGGTTTTGCCTGCAAACAAAGTGTGAGTTTTTTGCAGCAATGCTTTATTTCGAGTTGAATTGAGAGCTTTTACTTTAAAAAATAAAAAAGTCCTCTGCCTGGAGATACTGGGTAATTTAAAACGCATCCGTATATTGATGGCTGCGGATCGAATACCGAAACACAAACACTGCAGCACATGTATTATTATGAGCCAGAGAAACAGTCGCTGCAGAATCAATGTTGAAGGGGGGGGGGATTGATTTCCTGATGTGGGAAAGCACACGTAACCTCCTGGGCGAGAGTCTTGTGCTTTACCAACTGAGTTAACTCAACATTGTAACATTCAGTTTAAATATTAAGTCTTATGTTCTCATCCACCATCTAATGGATAAAAAAATTGCTCCAATGCAAAACTTATTTGCCGACCCCTGCTGTATATTATTACTTCTTCTTCTTCAAGATTCTAGAAGAAGAAGAAGAAGAAGAACGTAGTGACGAAACGCGCTCTGTAGGCTCATTCTAAGGTAAGAAAACATAACTGTGCATTATGTAAGGTCTTTCTACACCACTGAAAATATAGCTGTAGATCTTATGTTGCATTTTTGTCAATAGATGCTCAGAAATATTACACACTGAACCTTTAAGCTGCAGTCAGTCACACCTGGGAGTGTGTCATCGAGTTCCTGCTGCCTTTGACTTAGAACTCAATGGATAATTTCAATCTTTTCCTTTAGACTGGTTAATAATTGCTGTTTGTCCAACTGACCTTAAGGCTGAAGAAGACCTAGTAGCAATGCTCCAGTATTTCTTCCAAGGAGAGTATGCAAATGTTTCTCTAAGATGCCAAGTGACATAAAACACTAGACTACACGGGACATTTTGCATTTCCCTTTCACCATCTTGGTTTAGGGATAAGACTAACTGTAGACAGAAGAGAAGCATTTACCTCTTTGGATCAGTAAGAACTTGTGAATCATCAGCCAAATATTTGTAAACTTATTGTTGGGTTTTCGAAACCCAATAAAAATATGTCTAACTGGCAATTTGCTTCTATGCCTCCTTGGGGCGATTGTATAGAGAGAAGAGACATGGGAAGAGATGAAGGTGAAGAGAGAATCTCAGACTCAAGAAGGAGAAACCACAGGAGGAGGAGACAAGATATTGGGAGTAGACAGAATAAAGCAGTGTAAAAGTAAGGAACTGGAGAGAGGAAACCAGAGAAAGTTGGCTGATAAGAGGAGAGGAATAGATGGAGGGGAAGGAAGACACACATCCTGAATGGTTTGTGGTACACCGCCATTGTTGGTTTTCAAGGATCGCGTGTGTGTAAGTGAGTCCATCTGTGCTAGCCACAGTACAGTGAGGGTTTAGTGGTGAAGAGGAGGCAGCTGGCTGGACTGAACTTGGGTGGGACCCAGCAGCACTGCCAAAGGACAGATGGGAAGTGTGTAAGAGTGTATAAAGCACATATTGTATTGAGAGATGTGAAGTTGAGCGTGTTGGTAGTTCTGGTTCTGTATTTTATGGGTCTGTGTGTGTTTGGTGGAGTTGGTCACTGGGAGAGTGTGAGTGGGGGATGTTTTCTATCAGGGTTCTGCAGGGGGAAGTCTGCTCTGACAGTCCTTCCTGCTGGAGGAAATTGGACTAGATGGGAGCTACAGGGGCCCAGTTATCCTGGGGAAAACCACCAGCACCCATCAGCTCACACTCATTCCAAACCAAACTTGAGGAAAACCGCTGATTTTCAACATGGGATGATGTGTTCACAATACCTGGCAATGCTGCTTTCACAGATTATCTAAGAGAAACAGCTAAGGCCAAAGGTAACAGGAGGGCTAATACCCCAAATTTTCAGATAATGGTTGGGGCCTTCAATTACCTCAGCTAGAAAAAAATCTTGGGTGTCATTTACAAACTTTGTGTACGCTTTCTCAGCATACTTTGAGATATATACAAAATAAAGCTGACAGGGGAATGTGCAGTCCTAAACGGAAACTTTGACCCATGCGTACGCACAATATGTGAGAAACAGGAATCTGCGAATCCGATGGCGGAAGGATGAAATTGAAGAAACGCTCACAAATTGATACCATTTAGAAAATAAATAGAAATATTACCTCTTATATGTTATACACTTAATTAGCAAAAACAGTCATTCTTAACATGAATAAACAAACACCTGTTTGATTGATACTTCCTAACGTGCACAAAAAAAAAATTGGATCATTTTCTTTAATTTGATCTGTAATTAATACTTGCATGCAGTGACATTTATTCTCATTAATAAGGTGAACAGTAGGACAAATCATGTTTACACTGATTCCGTTTTTGATGCCTCAGCCGAGCAAATACATACAGTGCGTAGCTCGGTATATTATTATGACACGTTTGTTGCCCAATCCCCAGGCATTTGAGCTAAACACTGAGCACAGGGTGTGGGTGGGATGAAGTATAGAAAAATATAACACTTGTTAGGAGTCTGGTTTTTGTGTTCATGTCTTTCCTGTTTAAGTCTGTTTTAGGTTCTGTGTTTCTCTGTAGTCTTGTTCAGTTAGTTCCTAGTCCTGTACATTAGTTAATATCTTTTGTGTTTGTTTACTCCTGGTCTTGTGTTCCCGGTTTTGTCTTGTGTATTCCCTTGGTCACTTACTGGTTCCGTTTAGCCCCTACTTGTGCATTCTTGGTTATTCACCCATGTCTGCTTGTCTAAGTGTTCTCTCTGTTACCCCCTGTTGTCTCTGCCTGCCTGCATCTCTATTTTCCTGCTGTCTCTCTGTCTTGTTAGCCCTGATCCCGCTCACCTGTGTTGCTGCTCATTAGTCCCTGTGTACATGTATGCCTCTCCAGTCTTTGTCACGTCCTTGCGTCTAAAGTTGAGTGTTCCTGCCTGTTCCTTGTCTTCGGGGCGGCTGTGGCTCAGGAGGTAGAGCGGGTTGGCCGTTAATCGGAAGGTAGGCGGTTCAATCCCCTGGCGTGTCAAAGTGTCCTTGGGCAAGATACTGAACCCCGAATTGCCCCTGGCGGCTATTCCGCCAGTGTATGAGTGAGTGTGAATGTTAGTTTCCGTTTGAGCACTTAGGCTCAGTGTATGAATGTGTGTGACTGGTGAATGCAGATGTAGTGTAAAAGTGCTTTGAGTGGTCGAAAAGACTAGAAAGGCGCTATACAAGTACGGAGCATTTACATTCCTAGTTCTGGATTATTCCCTGTGTTTTGGATTGCCTTGTGTTCTGGACTACCTTTGTTGGACTTTGCCTCGAGCTCCTTCTAAGCTAAGTTTAAGTTAGTTTTTTGAGTTAATAAACATTTCTGGACTGCAACCTCCTCGCCTTGCCATTGTCTGCATTTGGGTCCTCGCCCCAGTCTGCACTCAGCGCCCCAACCCATGACAACACTATTTATTAAGTAGTCTTATTTCTTTTAACTCCTTGGTAACCTTGTTAATTGAGATGGAGTCTCTTTGCCTTTGTAGGACTACATCTACACGGCCACTGAGGGGTTGAGACTCAGGAGGTGCAGCGGAGATCGCGGAGCTGGGTGCACTCAGCTCCTGCTCAGCTGCAGCACCACTGACCCGGCTGCACCGACTACAGAAATACAAAATGTCTCATTTGTTTCTTGTGTGAATACATGTTTTAACTTAACTTAACTTGATTATAAAGGCATTGGGTTTACTCACTTTTCAGTCGAGATAATACAGATTACTTGGGTCATTCGATGCATCTTGCATATCTGTGTCTCCCTCCACCTCGGGTCACTACTCAGGAGGGATTCTCATTCCTTCAAGTCGCTTATCAAGGGTGGTCCTTTTCCTCCGGTGTACAAACACTCTGTCTGTCTGTCTATGTGTCTTTTGGCTTCTACTTAATGCCAGACCACTTCTTTTTTATTTAGGAGAGGAGAGACCTTCTGAGCCAGCAGCATTCATTAGTCCGTCACATGCTGCCACTCTTAAGCCCTTTTGGCATTTGTAAAGCCCACAGTGTCCACAAACAATATATTCTCTCTTAATTCAACATAGCTTTTCTGTCAGACTGCGCTGCCATTGTCTGTATTTATTAATATTAATCAATGGAGGTTCACTGACTGCTTATAAGCAACTGTGGACGATAAGAAGGTGCAGCAAATTCTGAGTTGTTTGTGATTTATAAAGGGAAACTGGCGTGGGGTGGGGTGATATGAATCTGAATATTTTTTTGCATAAGCCCTTTCTGCTACTTTGCTACTTTGGAACTTGTGGTACATGTTTCTATGGCAGTTAGCACTGAAGAAAGATGGAATTGCTACAAGAAGTTAAAGATTCAGTCTATGTGGAAGGGCTATGTGTAGGTGTTCTACATAAAGTGTCACCTTAAGTGTAAGCAGCGGGCGAAGTTAAAGTATGAGTTGATGTAAAAGTATTGTTTGGAGTTGAGGATTGTTGAAGTAAAAGCACACAGAATACTAACCAGCCCCTGTGGCCTTACAGTCAACCACACATTCAGTAGCAGGCCTGTCCAGTCAAAAAACTTTTGATAATGTAAAAAGCCAAAAAGTAACCTAGTGATGCTCTCCGCCTGTCGCACGACCCTAGCTTTACAAGTTACGGCCCCTCGAGTCTCCTTGCCCCCAGTAGGGTAGCTTCACCATAATTTCTGGAAAGATGCTTTAGTGATATTTATGTCCCCACCAGCCTGGATGCAGTGATGTAGCAGCCTTCCATGACGAACCCCGCCCCTTTTAAGGCATCAGTCTCAGGTGATTCCATCCAACAATGCTGCTTGCTTAGTGCAAAGTCAGGGAAGGAAACTGCTTTGTCGTCATAATTGACATGGCTGGTGTGGAGTGTTTCATTGTCTGTGAAGAACTGCTGTTCTACATCTTTGTTTGTGAATGTATTGACATAATTTGCAAACTATAAGCTGTCAGCATATGCTTTTAAGTTAATGTGTGTCTGACTGTCCATCCATCCATCCATCCATCGTCAACTGCTTATCCTGTGTACAGGATCGTGGGGGGGCTGGAGCCAATCCCAGCTTACATTGGGCGAAAGGCAGGGTACACCCTGGACAGGTCGCCAGTGTGTCTGACTGTATACATTTCAAAAGTGAATACACTATAATACAATAGCTTCAGCTTAAAATATACATACCCAAACTGCAACACTTACCCACACAGCTTTGGCCATCCTGGGTCTCCTGGTAGCCCTGGTCACAGAGGCATCGGAAGGAACCCAGTCTGTTCTCACAAAAACCATGAGGGCCACACATTGTCTCATTGAGCCCACACTCATCAATATCTAGGGAACAAACAAAGCCGACAAATGTCAAATAGTTTTTTACTTTAGTGATGTGTTCCATCTTTTCTTTTCCAGCCTCTGTATTATACGGCTCTCTAACATTGTATTTTGTTGTTGATGATTTCATTGTAGAACACTTTAAAATGCACTGTAGCGCATGAACATCTGCTAAACAAATACATGCTGATTGTTTGCAGACTGAAAGTCACACACACACACACACACACACACACACACACACACACACACACACACACACACACAACTTCTCCTCTGTTTTCCTTTATTTCCTTCCAAACAGATTCAAGAAGGGAGATGAAAGGTAAAAACTGAATGCAGTGAATCAAACATAGTACTGCAATTGAAGCAGCTGGTGTTTTATAAAGGTAGACACTCAAACACACACACACACACACTCACTTGAGTTTGAGCCAACTGCATAAATCATGAGGCAGAGAGCAACAAATATCCCTCCTTGTCTAGACAGCCAGCTCAAAGGCTTCCTTCTGTTTCTTTTCCTCTCATTTTTTACTTTTCTCTCTCTATTTTCTAAGGCAGGGAAGGCATTAAACAGCTCTGGCACAGACTCCTGCCGGGGTGGAGAGAATCAGAGCAGCATACATGCAAAAGAAATTGAAGATTTTCGTCCTATTTTTCTTTCATGTTTAAAGGGAAGTGACAAAGGGGTAGAAATTGAGGATGAAGAAGGCAATGGAAAAAATGGATGGAAACAGATATTAACAACTGAATCTACTATGTTGGTGTACATTTTGAAAAAGGAAATCATATGTCAATATGTTACTATTGATTTTTATAACATTGAAACATTTTCTTCAGTGTGTATACTGAAGCAGCATTTATCTAGAATAACATTTCAAAGTACTTGTGTTTATTAAGGATTATGTTTATCCGTAGCACCAGAGCCACAGCAGCATACTCTTCTAGCCAGTTCCTTCAAAAGGTCATGACAGGTTTGAAGCATCCTGATATAGTTCAGCCAGAAATACTCACATCAGAAATGTTGGTGAAAATGGAAAACTACTTATATGACTTGGGGGAACGGCTCTGTTATCTGGGAAACCCCCTTGCTGTTGTGCAATACAGTACAATAACATTTTTCCTTGACCTGAGTGGAGGACGTCATGAGGTGAAGGAAAGATGTGAAGGAGAATTTATGAGACAACCATGGTGCTAAGAGAATCCATCTGCACCTACACTAGGCTACATAGAAAACAAAACAATTGGGAATTGTGGGACTGCATTCTGTCCTTTCCTTTCATAAAGGAAGGCCCAATGTATCCTATGCTAAAGGATATAATAAAAGGCAGCAGTGAAGCACCTTTCCTTAGCATTTAGAGAATTTGACTCTTATCGTGGCTGCCACTTAGATACTGTTAGGAACCTTCCTAAGCAAAGAAAGACTATTCGACCAGTTAAAACCTTCCTATAAAGGTTGAACAGACAACCTGTAAGTTCAATCAAAAGGTCAGCATCAGCATGCTGATATTTTCACAACCCTAACCATCGTGTTCCTCTTCTTTGTAGTCGCAGCTTACCATCACAGGTGGGTGTGTCGAGGTTGGCCGTGAATCCACTCTCACACACACACAGATAGGATCCCTCTGTATTGAGACACTCGCCATGGGGGGAACAGAGCTCCGGTTCATCCACGCACTCATCAATATCTGGACAGAGACAGAGACAGAAACTGAATGTCTAAATCCCAAATCAGAAACCAATGGTGGAGGATGTAACCCTGATGCAGATCTCACCTCTGCAGCTGGTGCCGTTGACCTGTCGGTATCCCCTGGGGCAGGTACAGGTGTAGGAGCCCATGTTGTTAACACACTCCCCGACAGCCTCACAGGGCCTGGGGTCTTCTAAACACTCATCCACATCTGGAACATAGAGAGGAGGCCTTTTAGGTTGAAACCAATATTTAGAGGAAGAATTAAATTGAGAAGAATTAAATAAGAGAAGGATATCATTCCTGACAAAAAATACTTTTTGCTTACATTGACAAATAGTTGCTAGTAGCACTCATTTTTGTAAATGTCTTCATTGATAAATTAAAGCTGGATTACATATTAAAGTACATTAAGGAGTGCAAGTGATGAATTGATTTATTATTCCTTTGGTTTGCAGCAAGAATTTAATGATTCTAAATATTTTCATTTTTCATTTACATTTATTGTGACACTTTGGACCAGAAATGTAACAATATAACAAATGGTTATAAAGCAATCCTAATAATTAATATCTATTTGGACAATAAAAGCTGAGAATACAAATAAAAAAGGAATGCCACTTCCAAATGTTTGATTAAAATCTGTACTCTTAATTCAGTTTCACTTCAGATATTTATTTCTCATTTAAAACGGTATTTTCTTTTTAAATTCCATTATGTATTTAGGTATTGATTGTTTTATGTTGTTTTTAAGTTTTTGTTTAGTGATCGGTTAGTATATTCATTTGTATCTTTTAATAATTATTTTTATTGTCCACTTAAATTAAATACCTTTAATTTATTTGTTTATGGACATTAATTAATTTATACAATTGTTTATTTATTATATTTTATTTCACAAATTCAGTGAATATCTCCTCACAGATGAGATGTGTGACTTGCTGTGTTGCTCTTTATCATGCTATTTGTCATGGTGTTGGATTTTTCCAGAATTGTATAACTCACCTTCAAATCCAGATTTTTTTGTCCAATTAGATATCAGTTAATTGAATGCTTTATAACTATTTCCATGATATTTGTGGCCCTCTATAAAATATATTGTTAGATTCTTCATCCTGTCACTTGACATCTGTTTTTGATGTTAACAGATTTGCACACATGTGCACATGCATTATGTTGTGATATAATGTAAAACACGTTTGTTACAATAAAGTTTGCACACTCAAGCCTGAATTTTCTTTTTAGAACTGATGATATACCAAACCATAATTTGCAGACAACACAAGGAAGCTGGATCATTCAGCCTTCTTTCTTTTTTCGGTGCTACTGTGCGTAGTGATCTATGTCTACAACATTTTGGACATGTCTTCAATCAGCAGTGCATTAGAACATTTATCTGATGCTTACAATTGCTATACATGTCAGAGGTCGCACGCCTCTGGAGCAACTAGAATTGAACCCGGGTCTCTCACATCAAAGGCATGTTTCTTATCCACTGTTCCATCACCACCACATAGAAGCATAAAACAGATATTTACCATAGCCACATTTTCCTGTTTGACATCTGCACTAAATCACGGTGTCAGGTGAGACAAAGATCAGAAATAACTATATATTTAGATAACTGAATTTCATTAACACTTACAGCTTAGTACAACAACAAAATTATACATTGCCCTTTCTGGTTTAAATAGAGACCATCAGACTGAAGTACAATAATGTCCATCCATCTTTTATATGAAAATAATAAGCAAAAGATGCAAAAAGGGGAGTTCTCTCAAAAATGTACCAGGAGCAGCAGTTCGCTGTACTTTAATATATATATTTTGAGGACTTTTACACCCGTAATATTAACGTAACCATTGTTTAGCCTATAGGGTTTTAGCCTGTAAATAAAAAATCACATTCATTATTTTTATATTATAAAGAGAGAAGACAAGAAATAATAAGATACAATGGATGCTTAACTGGATAATGTGAATTTCATTTCTTCAATTAAAACTATAGCTAGCGGCAGTATCACACAATGATCATGTATATTTTACAATATGACACCATAAAACAAAATCAACACACACACACACACACACACACACACACACACGTGAACTATAAGCCATTCGTAGTTAATAAAGTAATGGTGCTTTTACACCAGACCTGTTGGGTTTGGATTAAACGGACATTTGCTGTGAATCAAATTCTGGTGCAGACTTAACAACTGGACTGAGACTGGAGCGTCTCGGTCTGTTACCGGTCAAACTCTGGACGTTTATTTGTGTTGTGAAATTAAGGGTCAGGTTATGCTTGAAAAGAAAGAGGACGTGCTTTCTGACCACATCTAAAGGCAACAGGGATTCTTCCTTATCCGAATGATGCAGAATGTTTTCAGACAGTCGCTCTTGAGAGAGACATTCATGTTGTTGACCTTGGTTGCTCACATGAAAAGTGACTGGGATAGTCATGTCAAGAATAAAGAGAGAGAGCTGAAAGAGTTTAAACCCTGGCCCATTTGGGAGGTGGTTTCTGAAGCTATTCAACCAAGTTGGAGGCAGTTCTGATGGAGTATACTGAGGCCTTAAAGCAGACCAACCACAGGATTTAATGATAGCAGATTGATTCAGAAATGAAACTATTTCTGAATCAATCTGCTGATGGTGAACTATCTCTCGATCTATCTAAGCAATATAGCACATATGCACATCACCACCTACAGGTTCCCGTGGTCTGAAAGCTGTTATATTGTAAAGAACATTGTAACTGTTGTTTTGAAAAGCTCCCAATAAACACATTTTATTATTAAAATTATAGTACTGTCCTTAAAATGTGATGGTATATATATCATACCATCACAGTGGTCTCCAGCTGGGGACACTCTGAAACCTGGCCCACACAGACAGATAAAGGAGCCTTCAGTGTTCTGGCAGTGGCCTCTGGTACAGACCCGCTGATCCTGGCACTCATCTATATCTGAAACAACACAAACAGTAGAACAACCACATCACATAAACAGAATGCAAAGTTCACGAAACTGATTTCTCTAACTCTGGCAGTAATTAAACAATGTGCAATAAATTATCAGATGGAAAATTATACATTAATGTTTAAGTTAAGTGCTATAAGTACCATTTGTACACAGTAATGAACAAGATGCTTGTACTGTATAACACTACTTCTCATATACTGTAGAAGCAGTGAGGGGATTGATTTATAGCCTGAGTGGTACACAGTGTTGAGCGCTGATCTAATTAAATGCTCAAGGGCTTAACACTTAATTGGAGTGGCATATTATAATTGGTCAATATTCCATTGATATACAATGACAATATTAAATGGTCTTTAATAATTAAACTTTGTTTATGTGGCACCAAAATCTACTGTAATTGATTATTGAAATTCCATAATTTGTTGATCCAGAACCATGACCTCCAACGACACCAGAGGTTTTAGTTCCCTCACTTTCGCCATTACAGATGAGGTATGCAATCCTAAACCATTGCATGTCTTTTTGTCCAATTCAGCAAATATCTCCTCGCTGCTGTTTGTACCCGCCCTCCAAAGGGCCCCGACTGAAATGCAAGAATTGAATAATTTACCAACTTTTAAAATAAACTAAACCTTCTTAATTCACTCTGTGTGCAGACAGGAAGAAGGGGTGCAGCAACCCCGACAGCACCCCTAAACGCATTATAAAAACCATCGAAAAAAGTGGGATGCAGACTCACAGAGAGAGAGAGACAGAGAAAGAGAGAATATATGAACAGACAGATGACATTGAGATGAATCCCAATGTTCCTCTGCAGCTCTGTGGTGTATCAGTGAAGTGTCTTCACTCCACTGCAGACTGGAGTCTCTGCTAACAGTGACAGACAGACGTCTCCTCAGTGAAACGTCTGGATCCTCACTAAGCTGCGTTGGTAGAAACTATCATGAACTTGTCGTGGGTCACATCTCTCCCTCTTGTCCAGGCCCTGTCTCTTCCTCTTCATCTCCCTCAGTTCCCATGCATTAGTTCCTGCAGTTGACTGCAGTTGCTGTGGCTGCTTTGACATCCAGTATGTTGGTGTTCAAGTTAGCTGTAGTGTAAAACGCTCTTACATTGTTGTCAATGGTTGTTAATAACACATTATACCCTCCAACCAAGACACCACTAGACCAGAGCTTAGATCTGTCTTTAGTGATGTTGCCTCATTCTGAGAGCTAAGCAGCAACTTGTGAGTAGCTGAACTAATTGCCAGAGTTACAAAAATAAAACCCAAATTGTAAATAAACAATAACAAAACAATAAAAAATGTGGTCAGTGGTGCATTTCCACTGATCCCTATTCTTTAGTATAAACTTGTTTTCAGGTGTAAAAATAAAGAACACATTGTATGTATGTGTATAAGAAGTAGCTAAAACACATTGCACGCACACACACACACACACACACACACAGTCCAGACGATGTGACATTTCCCTGAGTTTGGCAGTGTCATGTAAACATCTGTGAGCTGGGTTATTAACTTCTATAAAGGACTCTGTTGCATGGCCTAATTATTTCCTCTCGCCACCACCACCACTCACTGCCACCCCACTGTGGCTTGGCTCGCCTCGTGTGGTGTGAACAGTCAAAACCTCACAGCTAACCCTGTGTCACATGGGACACAGGAGCAGCGAACTACTGAAAGAGGAGAGATGGGCACACCTTAGGTTTCCAGGAAAACGTCTGCCATACTGTGTGTTTTGGAATGGTTCGCTGGCTTTATTGCTTGATTGTTGCGATATTTTATTCTGCATGGGTTTCCTGGACTCCTTTCTATATCATTTGATGGCTAGACGCTTGCTCTCGCCTCTGTTTGCATTGTTTTACTGAGATTCTTGTTGGTTTTTTTACTAGACATTATGAGCAGCAGCTCCTGGATACTTCTTCTATAAATAAGACTGTGATTTATTTAGATAAAGTAGACCATTGCCATATTTTATGACTTTTATGAACTCTCCAGAACTACGTGAGCACGGACTACCAACAGCATAAGCCTGTACTGCAGTGACTGGAAACGTTGTATTTAATTAGCAGCACGATGTCCCCCCCTTCTCCCTGGACAACTTCCATAAACATCTACAAAAAATTGCAGAGCTGGAAAACAAAATCCACCGGTTGGAAGTGAATGTGAAAGTGAGCAGAGTGCGTGGGAATACTTTACCATGGACTCAAAGAGCATGCTAACACACAGCACTAACAGGACTACCAAGAAACAAGAGGCCTGTGTACCGGGTAATACATTTACAAGTCCCTGGAACTCTCTTGGAGCAAAGCCTGGGAGTAAATCATTTCCTTGGGAATTGGAAGGAAGAGTACCAGGCAGAGCCTTGAGATTTGTGAAGCAACTGGGTAGTTATCATCATGGTCATCCAGGCAGAGCCCCTCTTCAACCCCTGTTCTTGGTAGGGTACAGTCGTGGACAGCTGCAAGTGGGAGAGTTAGCAACAAACCTTCCCAACAATCAAGTGTTCACCTGCAGAACAGGCTTGCACCACTGCTGCAGGACCCTGTAGCTCCATCTGATGACCTGAAGCAACAGTCTGACGTGTTGAAACGGGACTTTATTGATCTGTTGAACAGAGGCAGCTCTCTGAATGCTGAGGAGTTTTTGTGTTCATAGAGGTAGTGCTTGCAAGACTTTATTTCCAAACGTTACTCCAACACAACAAACTCCTCTCTATAGTTCTGACTCACGTTTCCACTGTCGTCTCCCTGCAACAACTCTCCTCTCTTGAGATTTCAGAGAGAGAACTGTCCTAAAGCGAGACTTCAGTTTCCTCATAAAAACAAAGGGTGTCACCAGGAGTCCCTCTTAGGGGATTCCTTTCCATGATGTAACAGTCTGAACCTGTCTGTGGCAAAAAAAAAGCATTTGTTGTGCCGCCGTTGAAGCCCCAGCCGCCGAATATAGACCAAAATGACCCTTTAAAGCGGATGTATGTTGCCTTAACAAGTCAGGAGTAAAACTGTTCAGCTCTAACCTATTTTACTTCCTGCGTCACTCATCTGTTCCTTCCAAGGGCAAGAGACAGTACATAGTGTACGCACACACACACACACACACACACACACACTCACACACAGAGTGTTAGACTTACCAACACATTGGCCTCCCTGTGCCAAGAAGCCATTAGGACAGGAGCCACAGTTGTAGCTCCCCGGCACGTTGAAGCAGATACCAGAAGGACACACTGTCCTGTCTGCACATTCATCGAAATCTGTGAAAGAAAAAATGTATTTGTGAAACTTTGCCTTTTGTGGTTCAGTTTTAGTTTTATCAGGCATGCTAGTGAGTTCTCTGTCCTGACATTAAACATTTTAAGATTTCTTTGTGTGCTTAACACAGTATTCACAACAAATGTCACAAAGGATGCACATATAGAACATACACCCTCACGTTGAGTGATATAACAGTTAAGATAAGACAGCCACCACTAGATTGTATTTCATAAAACTACACAACAAAAGTAGACCACAAAATGAACACAATGCAATCAACTCACAATTCAACTCCGAGTTACGCTTCAGTTGACTTTTCCATCCAGTTCAACCAAAGTAGCAACATAAATCCAGTTCATCACATACACAGTTCAAACCAGTTCATCAAAGTAGCATATAGTAACGAGCCGGTGCAACCTGGTAGTTGCAGGTTGTCACAATATCTATAAAGCAAACATACATAGCCAGGACTTGATGACACCCTCTAACACATGGTTATGGTTAGACAAAGACTGGTAGGTTCTGGCCACTTGGGGACAGCGGAACAGTTGTCTATTTACACATCCAGCAGACACGGAGAAACATTAGCGGCCCAGCTAGAATATCCTCTCTCTTTTCAGCTCTGCTTGGTCTCCACCTGAGGTTACCAGGTTACTAGAGCGCCTGGTTTCCTGAGCAGTAGAGTAGGGGGATAATTCTCAGTGCGTTCATCACTACAAGCACCACTTTACACTACACACGAAACACTGTTAATGTGTCGTAAAACGTTGATTCGTGCAGCTTTAAAGTGAGGGAAAGGTTGTGGCTGAAAAAAGAAGCAATCAAAGGGGAATTAAATTAAAGGGGAACTCCAACAATTTTACAAATCAAAGACAGTGAGACCTCTGCAGCCTGCTCCTCATCTCTGTTTGAGGCTAGAGGCTCAAAGCCTAGCTACGAGCATAATACACCTGAATCTCTGACTAAACTGCGTGTGACGACCCCTCCGTTCCACTAGGTGTCCCTGTGTCCTTTGTTTTGATCTTTCTCCTTTGTTTGCAGGCTCAGGGTCAGGGCGGAGGGTCCTCATCACTTTCATGGGTCACACCTGGGCCTTACAAAGCTCACCACCACCTTCCCACGGGAAGATCCTCTCTTCCAATCGCAGGCTGTTCTGGTTTGTTTGTTGCAGATATTCACACATGCTTACATTACTGACTGATGACTTCCACGTTTTTTCCGTTCTTATTATTTTGGAAATAAATATGCTTGTTCATAGCTTGTAAGATTGTCTGGTCTCCCATCTTTGTCGCAGCCTAGGAGCCGGGCTAAAAGTTTGGGGAAAAAAGATTATGTCTGCTTCTGCTGGTTCAATTTTGATACTTAAAATAAGTGTCTAAAAGCTAAAATGAGGAGTGCTCTTTTAATAATAAGACAGAACCGCGACACGCCTATCACCACCCTGACCTCCACATCATTACTTGCAAATCTCCCCACTGAGAGTTGACACTGGATGTAAGTCACGCGCCACAGAATCATTCAGTAACAACATAGAATCAGAAGACCCTGTGCGCAGGAGCCATTTCTACATGGCGACAACAAACAGAAGGGAAAGTCAAAGGAATTTAATCCATTAATTTTTATAATAACAAGGTGTCACATGTCCTCGGCTTTATAGAACTTTATAGTAAGCTTCAGCTCATTGTTCATCTTTACCGTTTTAGTTCAGGCTCACAGCTCTCATTCTGTCACTTGTGGCCACAGCTGGCAGGTGTTTTCAGCGAAAAGGCTCTACAAACACACTGTACACTATAAAGTCTAGTCTCCATGTCTAAGCTTCCTTTGGATGGATGACTGTAGTGACTCTTTAATCTCTGAAGCTTTGACTGAATAATAGCGCCCGTGCAGACAGGTCCAGGAGTCAAATATGTATGGTAGGAATGTCTGCTTGGTTGGCTTTGCACCACAGTGTAATGACTCTTTTTTAGGATTTTTAGGATGTGTCTAAGAACTTCTACTCTTGAGCTTGTTTTTTATTGATCTTATTAATAGATGCCTTGATTGCATATCCCCATCCATTTAAACCTCTCTAAGAAGTCATAATCTGATCCCTCATCCTCCACAGCTGAGGAGAAGAGATTTTATTGCAGGTCTGGGGAAATAACCATGAGGACTGTTTACCCTCACAGCCCTAATTCAGTATCATTTTGGTGGGTGGGGAAAGCTGCGTTGAAATGGCAGGAAACCACGTAATGACAGAGTGACTCATATTTATATCCCAATAAGGGGGCTGAAGCAGGCAGGATGGTGGTGCAGACGCTGGTAACAATGTGGTCACCGGTCTCGTCCAAAATTCCACTGACTTAATAATATATGGTTCTATTAGTGTGCACTTGTTAGTGTGCAGAGCTTATGCTTGTTGAGTGCCAGAGGCCCTAGTTGTCCAGAGCATATTTGTCATAATGCTTAATGCTGCACTTTCTGCACGTTTTGACATGAAATGTGCACCTTCTAGCAGCAGGAATGTCTGTCAGTCAGTCAATTTACAGTAAAGGCATCATGTTCAGTCTGAATAATCCAAACGCACTGTAAGCCTTTTTATTTTTAATGATCCTAAGATATTTCCTTCAGTACCAATTATTACATTTATTACGCTGCTGCTGTTGTTACATTTACATTAAATGTACTCATTTGGCAGACGCTTTTATCCAAAGCCACTTACATTTGAGGAACAACATACAAGCATCAATAAAGCATCTATACAGTGAGAGATCTACAAGTGATAATAAATACTAGTAAGAGCTATTTGCATTTAAGGCATCAATGGGGTAAATACCCAGGAAAAGAAGGAGATCAGATGTTAGGTCACTATTTTTGTCAATAGGGTTGACAGCAGATATGGGCTTAAATCTCCTAAAACTCCTAAAAATCCTAAATTTTATTTCTTCATGTATTTATTTAATTTTTTCTTATTTATTTTTATCCACTCAAATGTTTTTCATGGAAACAATAAAGAACAATATGACAAAAATATTGACTTAAAGGATAAATTGTTAGTTCCAACCACCACTTTCCTGGTGGAGTGTAATGAACAATATAGGCAGTAGGGACAATCGTGGCATGGCTTTAGACTTTTTCTCGATCATTTCCTATTGTAGATAAGGTATGAATTACACAGGTATGTTTACTGTAATACTGCTTTTCACTTCCAAGGTGACGAGCAAAGTGGCAGAATGAAGCAAAGTTTTCAGTGTGGAACAAAAGATAAAGACAACCCATTTACACAACACATCTCAAAACATTAAGATATTCTTAGCTCAGTCATCTGACTCATGCCAATCATATGAGTTCAGGAATGCCACCACACCAACCAGTGCAGACAGTAGAACAGAATATTTAGCAGTCCTTTTTAGATGGGAGAGAACGATGAGTATCACTTCACCAAATTCAGAACTCATTACATCAGTTTCTGCTTTTGGTGTGTGTTACATTCAGCCTGTTACACGTGTTTGCGCGTGCGTGTGTTTGTGTGTGTGCATAGGAAAACAGAACAAATTGTCTACATGTAACAGAGTCTTTCAAAGAAGCATCAAAGTATGCTTTGGCAGCATGAGCTGAGTACTTACCAACACAGCTGGATCCCTCTTCATCGACGAGGAATCCCCGCGGACAAACACACAGGAAGCTGCCTTCTGTGTTCTCGCAGCGACCGCCAAAGCACAAAGATGGGCTTTCCAGACAATCATCTACATCTGCACATACACACCAGAGCACACGACATAGGACAACATCAGTTTACACCTGGAGGGAACACAATGCTTAACTCCTCTATTTAGCTGAAGTGGCTAACACCATGTTTGTCATTTTGTTGTAAATATATATATTAGTTGAGCTAATCTTTTAAATATTTCAGAATCAGACTGCAACTCATTTCATTATGGAGTAATCTGCTGATTATTTTCTAAAACAATCGACTGATTGTAGGACAGCATGTTATCTTAGCATGATAGAGAACACTGATGCAGAGCTTCAGGTAAAATCGCCCGACTCACAGCTTGTTATAATTTAGGGCCAAGCTGCACAAGATGACCTTTGACCTCAATAACCACCTTTGACCACTGGATTCCTCACCTACACAGGTGGTTTGGGCGTCATTCAGGCGGTATCCCTCATCACAGTGGCAGGTGTAACTCTCAGCTGTGTTGTAACAAATCCCTGAGCCACAAATATAAGGGCTGATCTGGCACTGATCCACCTCTGGTCCAAAAGAGAGAGGGAGAGAGAGAGAGAGAGGGTATTAGCACAGCAGCAGTTTTGGAACTAATTATACAGTAGGTCCCACACACTATACAGAGCTTAATAATAAAGTTAACTGCTTAATATGAAAGCACCATAAGTTCACACTGTGTACCAAACTGCAGGCAGGATGACTGCAATGCGGTTATCTGAACAGTTAATTAAATTCATATGATTCATTAGTTTCATTTACTATTGTCAGTTTAACACAACCTACCAGTTGTCTTGTTTTCTGTAATTTAAACTGACTTCTCCACAGCAACTCATAAAGACAATCTCTCAAATCAATAACTCATTTTATCCTCTTGATACCGCACAAGCTTTATGTCTTATTGTTTCAACTCTTCATAAATGCTTGCTTAAAGTGCAACTGGTCATGTTCCCTCTTGAGTTCAGCATGCTCTGGCCCAGCTACTGCTTCAAATAAAAGTTTACATCCCTCCCTCCTGAAATTTAGGAGTGAAATCAAGTCATTACCATAGAATGGCCATGATTTCACAGTCTGCCTGTTTGTTTCGTTGCCCAACAGTCTTTGAGAGGGATGTGTGGATGAATTCCACAGTGCTTCTTTCTGTGTAAGTATTCTGCAATATTCAATCAATACTGAACTAAGGAAACTCCATCCACTGACGAACACATAGTTAGTAAATGGACCTTTGTGAATTGCTAAGAACAAATTTCAGAAAAATATTTCATACTAATTAGTTTGAATGTTCAAATCAAATGTATATAACCTCAGCACAAAAAGTGGAGACAGCAGGAAAAAGGTAACTCCCGATTTTTATATCAGTGTCTGGTCAATGGTACTGACTGAAGAACCTAGCATGTTTTTGATGGTGGGGGAAACCCCACGCAGACACAGGGAGAACATGCAAACTCCACACAGAAAGGCCGGGAACCCGCGACCTTCTTGCTTTGAGGCCATAGTGTGATCCACTGGACCACCGTGCCGCCCCCCCCGAAAAAAGCTAGCCTAGCTATATCAAAAGAGGAAATATGGCTCCGAACAACTCCAAAGCTGTCTTATTGAACAAGGGACACATTGGAGAGGATCAGGTACACACCAAGGACTATTCATTTAGCAACCAGCACCCTTTCAGCTGTGCTTCACCTGACTAACTTGCAAGAGAACTCTAAAAACAGATGAGAATAGACCACAACGGATGAGGAAAAAAGAAAAGAATGTTTTAGTCTTACCAGCTGACTGGGTGGGAGCGATGTCCTGGCCTGCATTTGATGGGAGGATCTCGACTGGTGCAGGTGGAGAGCTCCTCTCAACAACCTCTACCGAATCAAAACACATAGTTGCAGGCATTAATTCCATCCAGTTGATATTGCTACCCATTTTTTCCAAACATGGTACTTACATCTTGAATGCTCTGAGAAGGCAGTAGTACCATTTTTTCCCTGTATTTGTAAAACACAGTACAACTTATGTTATGCAGAAAATACAAAGCCGAATTAGCTCTTCTTAAACCTGCCTTGGAAACAGAAGGTGGTATAACTCTCATTACTTAAAAAAAACCTCAATGCCTTCAACTCGTAACTTTATCTTTCCAGAGCTTATATTCTCCACAAACATGAAAATGCAGATACCTTTTGTTATCTATGAGTGCAATCCAGTCATCAGCCTGTTCATTTATCTCTTCTACAGTCTAATTTCGCTGTTTTCCTCTTACTGTGACGATCAGACAAAATAGATGCTAAACAAAAGGTCGACAAAATAATTCCATGTCATGCTCCTTGAATGACCTTGAACATCCCTGCCAAAATTTGTGACAATCTAGCGAGTAGTGGCTAAGATGTATAAAAATTTGAACAGACAGATGACAGCCAACCCGACTCTTCCATCCTCACTCAGCAGAAGTGTTGTGAATGAATATGCACCGATAATGACAGGTCAGAGAAGAATGACCATCCTGCAAGGCAACAGCAAGGCTACAGGTATACACACAAGAGTACATTAGCACTGTGCAGGGCAACCCTGAATGTTCATTTCGTTAACCCTCTAAGTTGTTGAGTACCACTCCTCGCAGCTATCAAGAGCAATGTTGTCCGACATGCTGATGAGAGGGTTAGAATTTGGCATAAACTGCATGAATGCAAGGATTCAACTTGGTTTGTGGTAAAGAGACAAAGCCCTGGTGCTGGACTAACAGAATGGAATATTTTTTTGGCAAAGATTAGACCTATAATACCAGCTGATCATCATTTGAATACCAGAGCCCACCTAAGCACTGTTGCTGACCAGGTACGTCAGTCCAGAAGATTACACAACATGTCACCACAGAACGATTCTACAAACATTCAGACCAATGACCACATCTGTTTCCACATCTCAATGTCCCAACAGAGCACTTTCAGTATAAAGTTTAACAAAAGATGGTATTATATAAACACAGCTGATAAATCTACAACTGCATGTTGTTTTGGAGACAAACAGGGATTGTGTTTAGTAGCAGGCAGGTAAATCTATTAGTGCCCAATAAGTGTTTCTCGTTGTCCATCATTATATAACTACAAGCTAGTAAGATAACAAATCATTTACCCATGAATGCTGTCGGCCGTGTGATTTAATGCTACTTTCATATTCAGAGGAAAATAATTTTTTACGTCACATCTAAACTTGAATATCATGCATTAACATACATGAGCTCAAGCTGAAGAAACCTTTTAAGTGTCCCATCATTACTTTGTACATGGAAATTATTATTATTGCAGAATATTAGTTTATACTGGTATGCATGATAATTAACAATTAAAGCTGCAAGCAGCGTTGGAACCTCACGTCGTGACGCGTGGCACGGCTGAGGCACAATGGCTGGAGGTCAGGAGACGCGGCCCTGAATTATAGTGCGTTTTGGACCAGTGATGAAGGAGTTAAACGCCACTTCCTGTGTAGACAACACCCGCTAATTATATAGTGTGTACCAGTACAAGAATCGTGAACCTCGCTTTGAAAATGCATTGTAAATTATATCAAATGATTTGTGTCACAAAGGGTTTACTTCCCGTTGCCAGTAGGCCGTGCTATGACATTGAGTGAAAATTGGCATGTAAATGTGTTCAGGTTGGGACTCTAACAAACATGTAAAGGTCATTAGAGATTTGAGCATGTACACTGAAGTTATAACAACTTCCTGTTTCATGGAAAATCATCGATATTCGAAGCCACACTACGTACACACCCTTCCACGAAAACCCACAGATAGCACAGCTTTTCATGGTCAATGCCTTTAGAATGCACAGAACAAATTTAAGTCGATCTGATTAATTCCCTAGGAGGAGTTTGTTAAAGTACGCACCTGTAAAACACCAAATATGACCATTAAATTCAAAATGCCCGACTTCCTTTTGGATTTAGGGCATCGCTTCCTGAGGTGTTTATGAAGGTCTGGGCCCGATACATATGCCACAAAGATTTTGTACAATACGGTGAAACGTGGCCCAGTGGCTGCTTTTTAGGGGGCGCTTGCGAGCCATTTTGCCATGCTCGTGCGCAAAAACCATACGACGGGTAAATTTTCACCACATTTGGTTTTTGTGCAAAGTTTGGTGAATGTTTGAGCATGTTGCCAAAATTGCATGTTTCATGCTCGGGCCTTTTTCATATAAATTGTATAAATTTATGACCATATAAATATCAAATACCGAGGACTAGAAAGTAATATGTACATCACAGAACCTCCAAAAAGTGGCAGCTCTATCAGTAAAGGAGATCAATGTTCTGAAATGATAAAACACTAAAAGACCAGTTGCAAATGTCATAAATAAATAGTATATATGTATATAATTTAACTACTTCTTATAATGCTAGTGCAGAAAGATCACAGTACGGTGGCCTTTTTAGGACATCAGACTCATCTCGTCAGCAGCAGACTCACCTGTACTTTCAGCAGTCTGTCTTTCTTAGCTTACCTGTCCTTTCAGTGCTATATTAGCATGCATCATTTGTTTTTCTCACATGTTTGCCAAACTTACAAGTGTGAATTACAGTACAACTGGACCTGATATACTACAGTTGTAGTACAGTTGAGGCTGGCAAAGTGCCCGGAGCTTGACAAGCTGTGCCTGAGATGTCCTAAACTGCCCAGCGTACCACAGAGTTTAAAGGGTATTGAAGAAGACACCTGGGTAAGCTGCCTCGATCTTGACAGTGGATACACCCGGAGATAGCTGGGGCAGGATAGGTTCAACTACTGGCCTGTAACTAATCACAGGAACTACCAGCTCCTTCAATGACAAGACACACACAATAATACAAAGGGACAAGGTCAACAGAGCACCGTATGCATTACTTTCAGTCCAAATTTAATTATTTCAGCTTTGCACACTGCTTCTGTCATGCAATACAAGCATTGTGCTGTGAAGCAGATTAGCATTCAGCTTGCATGGCAACTGACCGCAGTTTAAAAACAGAGCAAAGCTGAACAGCTTAGCCAAAAAGCCGGAAAGAAAAATGCCTGCCATTTCTGCATATACTTCTTGTCTGGATTTTTGGGACAGTGAGAATCTATTAAAAATGTACACATTGACTCACTGCTTAGTGCTGACCAGCCGAAAGTCATGCAGCAACGTTTCTGACTTCATGCAAAGGTGATTCTGCAATTCCTCAGCGGCTCTGTGCATGCAAACTGCTTCAACATTTTCACTCATTGAAGCTCCCAACCTACCTGATCTGGTGCAGTTGTTGCTACTGACCACAGAAAAAAAGAAATAACACATTTTAAATGTAAGTTTGTAACATAATTTAGTGTTTGTATCATGGGGAGTTACTATCTTAAATAATTATTCATAGACTGTGGTTTCATGTTGTGAAAAGGTTATAAACATTGCAGACCACACTCATAGTAAAATATAACAACACCAGGGATATTAAAAAATCCCTCCTCTCTTCTTCCCACCCAGCACGGTTTTCTGTGCTTCCAAAATGCCAATCTGTACAGCTGCCAGGCGCCACATTACTATCTGGTGGTATCCAAATACTAATCTACACAGATTTTGAGTGGTGGATTTCTGTCCAATTGTTTTTGAAACCTGTCCTGTGTGCCTGGAAAACTCTATACTCTTCTGCTCCAGCGAAGCTTAGCAGTAATTTGGACTCAAAGTCTGGCTTTGGCTAAGATGTTGCAAGTTTCTCCTTCCCCTGGTGGCTGCCAAGCATGTCCTGAATAATAACAGGAGAGGGTGAAGCTCCTCTCCCTCTCTCAGCCAGCTTTATCTCCCCCTCTCTCTCCCTCTTCTGAAGGGCTGTGGGCTGGGCTGTGTTTGAAAGAATGTGGTCCAAACCACTTTAATCCTTGTCCTCTACAAACAAATGTCACATGAGGGATGTTTCTTTTAGGATCTGGGTTTATAATCACATGCAAGAGGTATCATACGGCAAGGTTTCTAGTGTTACTTTGGAGCTGTAATTGCTGTTTATCCCTCAGTGTAGTACGGTGGCCCTGAGAGCTCAATGCACTGCAACCTTAGAAAACAGGTGCAAATAGAAAAATAAGCAAAATAAGAAAAGATCTTCATCAACTTGACAACACATGTGCAGCATTTGAAAAACATGCACATATACAGAGTTACAGAAAACGTAACAAAATCCACAAAATAAGTGATGAAAATGGCTTGAACACACTTTATCATGCGTTTTCATACTGACAATGATAGCAGAAAGATAACAGAGAGATCAGACCTCAGCTTTCGGATTGTACATTTCCTTTGTGTGTCTCTCTGTTTGTAAAGTAGTGACATTTAGTTCAGTATTTACTAGACAGGATTTCTTGATTATTCCCATCTTTACTCTAGACAAAAATACCAGAAAAATAAAATACTTGTTTATTAGTCATCTCCCTTTTTTAAAGCCTACAAACTGGAAAAGCAGAATTCTGACCCAAACCATGGAAACAGTCATAGCCATGTTCATCACTTTTTAGTGTCCTGTTTGGTTATTTTTTCTGTATTTGCAGTATTTTTCTAAATGCTACATTTATGTTGTCAAATTGGTGAGATTCCTTTCTTTATTTTCTTGTGTTTGCATGTGTTTTATTAACTTGCAGTGTCTCAACGTAGTGTAGGCATTTTTCAGTGGGAAATTTTTCAGTGGGCTGATAAATTCAGACCACACCTCAAACATTAATGTACAAAACAGCAGTACTAATGTCTCATTATGTATTGCCTTAATGCAATACTTCAAATAAACATGATTTTTATTTAGAGCAGAGACTCAATTACTGTTCTTACTCCCAACTCGTCACATATGGACGCATAGTCAAGACCCATTGGCGTCAGTTTGTAACGCATTCAATTACATGTTTTCTTTCAAGTGAAGCAGCAATTAAAATACAGTCCATTCCTAGAAAAACGAATGACATGACATAACTTGCTAACTCAAAATGTTTGTGTTTAGAGTGCATTGAGAAATTGAAAATTCACTTGGTCAAAATGAGTACTACAACAACAAACACTTAAAATTGTAAATTAAATCTCTTTGGGATTTTCTGGTCAGACAAAACAAGCTGTTTGAAAACATCACATTGAACAAATTATGATAAATTCCCAGAGCCTTTTCTGACATTTTGACAATTCACATTAAATGATTTATGTTTTTTTAATGCAATGCAATGCAATAATGAAAACAGTCATTAGTTGGTGATCTACATTATTACTTCTTTGTGTTAAATAGAAGTATGGTAGCTTAATCTCATCTTGTATGTAGTATTTTCATGCATACAATAAGAGAAAGCAACTGTATGGGGGTAAATTGATATCATTATCATTGTAAATGCACACACTGTGACTCATACATACATATTACAATTTGTAAACACAAAACAAATGTTGTTGAAATCCACAACAAATGATCAACAAATATGAATCAGTAACTTGAAAACCAGAATTTAAATGAATGCAAAATGATTTGTCTGCGTGTGAGGGTCCTATTTGTTTTCAGAATTTTGACACTACTGTTTTAGAAAAAAAGTCTTTTGTCAAATTCTGTGCAAATTCAGCAATCAAGTGTCATCTCTGAGACCACAGTGTATTTGTATTTCCATTGGTCTACAAATCATTCTGAAACTGTTTTACCATGGAGACTGTGAATACGATCCACAAATGCAGTCCAATCAGGGCTATTGCTTGCTTTGTGATGTCATGTCTCCTAAATATGCCTTTCAAAATAAGAGCTGTACTCAAGCCCAGAGTGCAGAGTTTGCTGATCAGCTTCACGGGGAGATTGTGTTGAACGCTGAGCTGAAATCCACAAACAGCATTCTGACGTAGGTGTTGTTTTTCTCAAGGTGTGTGAGGGCTGAGTGGAGGGCAGTGGAGATGGCATCCTCTGTGGATCTGTTGGTTCTGAAAGCAAAGTGCTGAGGGTCCAGGCTGGCTGGGATGTTGTTCTTTATGTGCTGAAGAACCAGTTCCTCAAAGCACTTCATCAGAAAGGGGGTGAGAGCCACAGGGCGGCAGTCATTCAGACCGGACACTGCAGACTTTTTAGGTCCAGGATTGATGGTGGCTGTCTTGAAGCAGGTGGGAACCCTCTCCTGAGACAGTGAGATGTTGAAAATTCCAATAATAACATCAGCTAGCAAATGATGTTTTAATTACACTGCTAAAGATGTCATCAAGCCCAGCAGCTTTCCTCATATTTACTCTCACATCTGCTGTGGATACTGACAGGGGCCGGTCTTCTGGAGGTGGAGTAGACTTTACAGCTGACTCCTTGTTGAGAAGATCAAAGTGAGCATAAAAGGTGTTAAGTTCATCTGGTAATGTGGCCTCACACATGATGGGGGGGGGCTCCTGCTTTTGCAGCCTGTGATGTTTTTGATGGCCTGCCACATATCTTTTTTGTTGTTGTTGGTGTTGAGGTTTCTCTCCAGTCTCTGCTGCTGTGTCCACTTGGCCTCCTTACCACCTGACCATAAGGCAGCTTTTTTGGCTCTGGATAGAGCCCTCACCTCTCCATTCATCCAGGGGAATGATTTTATTGTCTTAGTGATCACCACATCATCAACGCATCTGCTGATGTATGTTGTCACTGATGATGTATTATCCTCAAGGTTGACGTGGTTCTCCAGGGTGGTGGCCTCTCTGAACATGTGCCAGTCTGTGCACTCAAAACAGTCCTGTATAGCTGCTGTAGCCTCATCTGTCCACACTTTGACTGTATTTACAGTTGGTTTCACCGGCGGTTAATATTATTAGTGAGAGAAACACTGTGGTAATGGGGACAGGGTGTGTTAATATTCCGTATTCATTACAAATTAATCGTTTTTATTTCATGGCGTGGGATTGCTCTGTTGTGTGAGTTTTTCTTGTGGGAAGACGCACATGCTATGTGGACCCAGATATGCCACTCCAAACTGCACTCTGTGTAATTAATCCTGTGTGGACTTTAATTGTGTTCATGTGGGTTCCATGATAACTCATGTGCTGAATTATTATCACCCATTCATAGTTTGGTTGGTGAAGTATGCCTTTGTAATAAAGTTTAATATTTACAATCTATGTTTGCTGTGGTCTATCTCTGCTCCTACTTACCCATGAGGTCTGAAAAGATTTTGTGCAAACCAATTTCTCCTGCAGTTTCTTAAACAGTATAAATAAAATAATTGTTATTAGTCTGTACATTGCTTAGTGTTCCCCGTTATTAGTGTGCTTAGTTTGTGAGATTCATGGAGACGTCTTGTAAGGTTTGATTTAGCTTACCTCACTCTGTAGAATAATCAGGGGCTATCTTGCTGCCTTAATCGCTGCCTATTGTGTTTAGACAGTATATTGGTGTTTTGTTAAAAATGGCAGCCTTTGTAAATGTATAAGCCTCTGATATTTAGATACAATGAGTAATTAATTAATGTGTTCAGTTATGAATGTATATAATTTTTACTTGGGTGAATCATAGTATGTGAAGCCCAATTAGCCTATTTTTTGTAATAATTTGCATTCATTATGGTATTATGGTTTAGAACTAGTGACTGATTTCTTTTTGTGTATTGTGTTTTATATTTATGGATTATGACGAATTTCAAATATATTTGTAGATTGCATTTTGTGTTGACAAATAATATATTATTATTATTATCATATATATATATATATATATATATATATATATATATATATATTTGTGACCATAGTCTGTGCATTTACAATGATCAAGGACATCAATTAAGCCTCATACTCACCGACAACTTTATTAGGTACACCTGTTAAATTGCTTGTTAACAGAAATAGCTAATCAGCCAGTCACATGGCAGCAACTCAATGCATTAAGGCATGTAGACGTGGTCAAGACAACTTGCTGAAGTTCAAACTGAGCATCTGAATGGGGAAGAAAGGGGATTTAAGTGAATTTGAAGGTGGCATGGTTGTTGGTGCCAGACGGGCTGGTCTGAGTATTTCAGAAACTGCTGATCTACTGGGATTTTCATGCACAACCATCTCTAGGGTTTACAGAGAATGGTCCAAATCTCCAGTGAGAAAACATCCAGTGAGCAGCAGTTGTGTGGATGAAAATGCCTTGTTGATGTCAGAGGTCAGAGGAGAATGGGCAGACTGGTTCGAGATGACAGAAAGGCAACGGTACCTCAAATAACCACTTGTTACAACCAAGGTATGCAGAATACCATCTCTGAACGCACAACACGT